>NW_015150836.1:418270-512860 GCF_000732505.1 Cyprinodon variegatus
AATCATTCTATGACATCTTACCATTAGAACCGTACCAAAAGTTTCTTCTTAAATCTACTAGCTGTGAGGCTATAAGTTATTTACTTTTGTGTGTTTTTGTCAGGCAGAAATTTATTTATACCCCCTTAGGGTGTAAGAGGTTAAGGTCCTTCGGATGGGCCTCTGCAAACCCTGATTCTCAGGTAGTACATAGTAATCCAGCCTCTGGGGATGATTCTGCAAAGACTGTTTTAATCTGAATGTCTGAATTCCCTCATTAGCATGCAGTCATTGAACTCTGCAGAGGCTGAACTAATAACGGGACATTCATTTCAACTAATATTATGGGAATAGCAGCTCTTAAGGACTGGACATTGGTGTCAGTTATCATTGTCTTGATTCTGGAAATTTTTGGTTCTGTTTTGTTTTCTTTTTAGGTGATTCTGTGTTTGTCAAGATTGATATAATTTTTGAATTCTTAGTTTTACTTTCCCTTGTTCCCTTCTTTCAGTTATCTCTTTCCAGCATTTTGAGATCATTTATTTTTTGGTCTAGTTCTAGTTGTATTCATGATTTTTATTTCCTTTAACCTAATTTATGTTATGTCCTGTTACAGGACATAACATATTACTTTTTTGCCCCCTAGTGGCCTTTTTCTTTCCCATTAGCTCCTTTTTAGTTGCTCCTGTCTACACCTTCTCCCTATCAACTGATTAGCCCATTCATTGTTTGTCTCTTCCATATATACACCTCCTGTTTGATGTGGTCGGAAAATTTTGGTTTCTCAAATTTCATATATTTATTTATTCTATTTACTCATTAAAAAATTTTTCACTTAGTCTGTTTTACCTGCAAGGCCACAGAATTCCCCTGCATGAGAGTGTTTTTAGACCAGATCTACCTTCTTCCATAACAAACTGGATCCTTTCTTAAGGTTTATTCATAACATGTTACTGTTTAACCGAAGTGTTTGTCATTTGTTTTGTCTCTGACTACTTTCCATTATAGTGAGTAATTGGGAACGAAGGCTGTCCTGGCAGAACAGGACTGATTACCAAGCGAAAAGGGCTGTATGATGCTCTCTCTTCAAAGGATATAAAAATAAAGTACAGTCTTAGTGAAATCCATCAATCTCTGTTTATTTAACAGTGGTGAATAGTTTAATATTTTTTCCCACTACACTGGATTCTCTTCATTTTGTTTGTTTTGTCTACAGTACAAACATCCACCAAACCTGACAATCAGCTAAATATAAGAAATGTCAACATTATAACCATTAGTATATGAAACTCACTTCTTAAAAATCACCCAAAATCCATAAATTTTGTCCAAGATTGAGTAAATTTTCCATCGGAAATTGAACACGATTTATATATTTGATGTAGTCAGATCAGTTCAACGGACCATGGAGCCTAAAGATGGAGAGAATACACAGGAGTCAGACATACAGTGAGAGTGCAATGACTGAGGTGATGGACATTATAGGAGTAAAACTAAAAATCAGATCATTGCTGAAGAAGCAATCTTTACACAAAGCAGCTAAGCCAACTACCATAATGTAGAAGGAATAATGTATTTTTGTTTGATTCTTTGAAGTTGCCTTTACAAATGATTGTTGCATTTCCTATAGATCCTAAGCACCAAGTGGGATCTATATCCCACTCTCTCCAGTCTCTCTACTGTTGATAAAAGATTTATTCGCCCAGAAAATAGTTCTGTTTTCTCTTTTGCTTATTCTGTTAGAAGAAGAAAAAATACTATTTCAGTTTCTAGATTAAAGTTTCAGACAGAAAATGTGAATGTCCCATTGCACTGCATGCCTAGTGTGCTCCATTGGATTAAGATCTGGTAGGGCATTTGTGTACAGCAAACTCAGTATCGTGTTCGAGAAACCAGTCTAAGATCATGGTATGTTTTCCTGCTAAAGTCACCATCAGAAAATAGGTAACGTATGATCATAAGTGGATGGTTATGGTCAGCAACGAAGCAGGAAATATTCCCCACACCACCGCCAGTCTGAACCATTAATAAAATGCTGTTTAATGCTGTTTACTCCAAATTACAACCAGGCAACGTTTTTCCAAACTTTCATTGTCCACTTTTGGTGATTCTGTGCAAACTGTAGTCCCAGTCTCCTGTTTCCCAGCCTCCTGACAGGAGTGGCACGATTTGTGGTCTTTTGCTACTGTAGCATACAAGCCTCAAGGTGTGTGTTTTCTCCAAAGGTAGCTTTGTCTAGAAAATAAACAGTTAAGCAGATTAACTGTTTTCATGTCAAAAGAGATGAAAAAGAGCACAAGCAGTCAAATTAAAAGCTGACTGGATAGCTATGTATAGGGGAGACACAGGGCTAAGCACTCTCTTAAGCACAGTCATCTCCCTTGTTTCGTTCCCATCCTGAATCAGATTGTTTCAACACCATGCTACAAACCATTTCATTAGCTCCCTGTATGACTGTAGGACATACAGGGAGCTAATGACCACGTGATTTTATCTCGTACTGCATGTCATTGGGGCACAGAGTAAAAAGGAATGGTAAGAGTACTGTCCCCTCCGGTGCTCCTCTGCTGCAGACTACTTGATTAGACACAGTGTAATTAGGAGACTCAAAAAGTGTGGTCTGTTTGTAGGTAGTCTTTAATCCAAGGGATTCTTACAAAGTAGCTCAGGCTGAATCCTTTTTAATGCATTGGAAAAAGCAAAGAACAGTTAGGGGTTGAATTAACAAATACTGCAGAATAGAGAAAAGAAGTAGCAGAATGATGTAAAGTGGCCCCTATGTCCTCCAGAAGCCTAAGCCTTTAACAGCAATAACTATAGCCTTAGGTCATGATAACCTGAGCCAGTGTAAGTAAAAGCATATATTTTTTAACATTTTTAAGCCAAGTCTTCAAGCCCATTAGCCGCCAGGATAGATGCGTTTTGCATTAAGAGATGGTCTTCTGCATACCTTGGTTGTAACGTTGGGTTATTTGAGTTACCATTTTTTTTATATCTACTCGAACCAGTTTGACCATTCTCTGACCATTGGCATCAACAACTCATTCGCACCCACAGAACTGCTGCTCATTGGATATTTTCTCTTTTTTGCAACATTCTCTGTTAAGTCTACAGATGGTTGTGCATGAAAATCCAGTAAATCAGCAGTTTCTAAAATACTCCAACCATCACGACTTGCACCAATAACAATATCACTTTTCTTCTCCATTCTGATGCTCAGTTTGAACTGCAGCAAGCTGTCTTGACCATGTCTACATGTCTAACTGCATCGAGTTGGTGCCATGTATTTTGGGTGATTACTAATTTGCATCAACAAGCAGTTGAACAGCTGTACCTAATTAAGTGACCTGTGAGTGTAAGCTGTACTGAACTACATTCCTGCATAAGCAATAAATGCTTTTAGAGATCTGGTAGACACAGCATAAAAGTAGAAGAAAGCAATAATGTTTAAATTGATCTGAAAACATAATCAACATATACATTTAAATCTTCACAGATTTTTTGAAAAGACCTGCACTCTTTACTCTAAAAGAAAAAATGCACATGCACCAACCTGTACCTCCTCCTAAGAGGGAATGTCTATTAAACTGTGCGAGAGCCTGCACAAGCCCATTTCTCCTTGTGCACGCTCTGTTTAAAAGTTGCTGCTTGCATTTCCCATACAAGCTTACTGTCCAAAAGAAGATTTGCAATTTCTCAACCATATCAGACTATCAGTGAATGAAAATGTGGACGAGCACGTAGGACGGCCTTATGTAAACATACCACCAGAATGACTGGCAATTAGGAGGATCACTTATTTTGATGATCCACCCGGAAAAAAAACATCCTCCACTATACCTTTAAGTAATGAGGAATGTCTTGGTCTCAGAATCTGATTTATCATCTACAAAGTTTTCTGCACTACATCTTTATCCGTGTCATTATCAGTGTGTTTTTTATATTTGTGATTAGCTTGTGATTTTTTTCATTTTTTTCCAGCTGTTTCATCATGCTATTATTGATATGTATAGAAGTCAGAGGCCAGTTTTTAGAAATTAAGCAGTAAGAAGTTCTCATATAAGTAAAATATTGCTACTTAAATATGTTAACTAAATATTTATTTTTAGTTAGTTGACACCTCTGCTTAATGGACAGGTTCAAAACTCTGAAATGAAACTTTCAGCCACCAACCTTAAGAGTCACAGTAAGTCAGCTACTAACTGATACTAAAGGGTTTAAATCTAAAAGGTCTGATGTTTTTGTTTTGTAGAAATGGTAATAGATCTGGGTAGTAACTAGTCTCATTTAGTCAGTAACATTTACTTGAGTAACATTTAAGGGGACAAAACAACATAATTTTAGGAGCAGTTTTATTTCTTTACTTTTTACTTTACTTAAGTCATATTCTTGTGAGAGTATCTCTACTCATACTTTGGTAAAATTCCTGGTTTCTCTACTCACCTTGAGTAACTTGACCTTTTGAGATCAGGTAAAGACATACCGTAGTAAAGAGGAGATATTATGTTCTGGAAGTTATTTTTCTTTCATTGACATGATATGTATTGACTAAAATAAAGATTGACATGTTTATGATGAAAGCATGATTTCAAATTGGGTTTCTTCTGCTCAAAATTGTTATTTAGTAATAATGTTTAATTATTGTAATCTTTACCTTTAGAATACCATTACTTGCAAAAATTGTCTGTCTGAGAACAAAACGTTAAACCAGATGTTACAAGCCAATGATTACTATGTACTTAGAAAGCCGTTTTACTATGTACTTTATAATACTCTTACTTGATTAGATATATATGCATACGTTAAAACAATAATTACTATTGTACAATGGAATAAAAAAAAAAATCAGTTTCCCAGTTTGCTTCAGAAGATCTGCTTTCAACAATATAAGTGAAATCTTGACAATTACATTGTATCCCTTCTCTCAAACATGCTAAACAATACAACAGTGTGAAAATAAAAGGATTCTAGTTTATCTGCAACAATAAAAAAAAGTAGATAACATTTCACTGAAGCAAACTTAGGATTCAGTTTTTGTTATTGTTTTTTTTTTGTTGTTGTTGTTGTTGTTTGACAGTTACCGCCCTCTATTGGTCAGCACTGAGAATGACACTAAAGGCTAAAATACAGCCTAAATTGTGCTGACACAAAAAACTATACTAATGGTTGGGAGACTTTTTTTTAGAAGTTTAGAACAATAGCTCTATGACATTTAGAACGGGTTTAAAAGAAAATGTTAAAATTATCTGTACAAAGTCTAAATGTAACATTGGCAACTCAAAACAGGACCTTTATAATACTATAAATCTTCATTTTATGTGTGTCTAAAATAATCACTGAGACTCCTTTTTGCTAAAATGGTGAATTCAGCTAGAAATTAAATGAACATCTGTTCATAAATTTTGCCTTTGCCTCAGGGAAATGTCTGCAACAAATCAATAAAACAACATTCCATAAAGACTTAGACTTAGACTACCTTTATTGTCATTTTGTATACACAGAGTGTATACGAAACAAAATTACTATGCACAGCTTTTCAACTGTGCAGCAGTGATCAGAATGTAAACAGTGTAGGAGAAAAGAAAAAACAGTTTAAAGTCATGGTGCAAAAGGCATTGATGTGGAAGGTTAGGAGCAGTGCAAAATAAATAAATATGGTGCAAAATGCAGTAGAAGATTGAGCTGTGTTCTATTTAAAGAGATTATGAAAAAAATTAGCCATGTTGGTAGTGCAATTATGATGTTCACAAGTGTGATGCAGAGTCTAGATCAGTGTCTTGATAAGAGTTTCAAATGAAGAGAGCACATCCAGCCAGTCACAATAAGAGAAACAGGACTACACTGGAAAACAGGCTGATCTCCAACATCTAGAAACAAAGGTATTGATAGAAGCAGCACAGCTGATATTTCTCTCCAGGATGGTGTCACAGCCAAACAGGAGCAGACCAGATGAAGCTACTATGAGAAAAAGCAGAGAGAGCATAACGCATAGAGATTGAACTAACAGATTCTGCAGATTGGGAGAACAGAGAAAACAGAACTGAGAAAAAGGGGTCCCTATGTCCTCCAGCAGTCTAAGCCTATAGCAGCATAACTATAGAGATAGCTCAGGATAACCAGATTCACTCTAACTATATATTTTTTTAAGCCTACCCTTAAACATAGACAGGTTGTCTGCCTCATAGACTGAAACTGGTAGTTGGTTCCACAGGAACTTTTAGCAATTCTAGGAAGAACTACCCACCTACTATCCACCTCTAATATCAGTTCTACAAAACAAAAACATCAGAACCTTCAGATTCAAACCCTTTAGTATCAACTGGTAGCAGACTTACTGAGACTCTAAGGTTTGTGGCTAAAAGTTTCATTTCAGAGTTTGCAACCTGTCCATTAAGCAGAGGTGTCAACTAACTAAAAATAAATATTTAGTTACCATATTTAAGTAGCTTTTTCAAGTATATTTCAAGTATATACTATATTTTACTTAGAACTTTAGGGGGGGGGGGTTCACTACATGTTAACACAAATATCAGAACTTCCTACTGTTTGACTTGTAAAAACTTGTTTGTGACTTCTATACATTTCGATAACAACATGACAAAACAAAGAAAATCCCCCTTTGGTTTGTTAACAGAAAAACACTGATAACGACATGGATGAAGATGGGAGGCAGGAAACTTTGTAGATGATGAATCAGATTCTGAGACTAAGACATTCTGTGTTTGTTTTACTTCTGTTAAATTCTAAATCTACATATTGATTATGCTTTCAACTCTATTTAAATATTACTATTTTTGACTTAAATGCCTTGAACATCAGAGTTCTAAAGGTATTAGTAGGTAAAGTATTTCTTCAGTCTACCAACACAGTGACGTATTTTCTTTGCATATAAAGTGTTTTTTCGGAGTGGAGAGATAGAAAGTTATTCTGCATCATGCTGTTGGAGAGATGTGATCTTTTTATGATTTCTTTATTGTCAAACTATGTTGTCTGATTAAAGTTACAGTCTAAACATGGATGGACCAGAGCAGAACCAGAGTCCAATATTCTGCATCATGCAAAGTGAAATTATTTGAGTTTTTTACTATGTTATAATGCTGCTCTGTCATCAAAATTATGACCAAAGTTGCATTATTCTTGATTCATTTATGTTTTGAGGAATTCTCATGAGTGCTGTACAGTGGTGCGGTGGGTAGCACTGTCGCCTTGAAGCAAGAAGGTTCTGGGTTTGATTCCTGGCCCGGGGTCTTTCTCCATTGAGTTTGCATGTTCCTCCTGTGCATGCGGGATTCTCTGCGGGTACTCTGGCTTCTGTCCAAAAACATGACTGTTGGGTTCATTGGCTTCTTACATTGTACTTAGGTGTGAGTGTGTGTATTTGTGTGTCTCTGTGTTTCCCTGCGATAGACTGGTGATTATTCTTATTTTTTATCTTTATTATATTGTATAGTTGGATGTGTGTATATATCATGTAAAACTGTAACTAGAGCGTGTAACAAAAGTAATTTCCCTCTGGGATTATTAAAGTATTTCTGATTCTGATTCTGATTCTGACTTGTCCAGGGTGTACCCCGCCTCTCACCCGTAGACAGCTGGAGATAGGCAGCGTAACCACCGCAAACCTGACAAGGATTAAGCTGGAAAAAATGGACGGGTGATCCTCCTCCTGCGTTAAACAAATGCCTATTTTCTCCAACCACTTAGCTGCAGAGTGTGGGATCATTCCTGCTTAAAGTAGAATCAAAGTGACTCCTTCAAAAACTAATCTACACAGACATATACCCCATGTGGAGCTTAGAATCTCTTAGAAATCCCACAATCCCTTGCATGAAATGAAGTGTAGGCAGAGACATCAAATGGCATTGAATAAAAAATTTTATATTCCTTCTGCATTGTATTCTCTATATCACACTTTTGTGTCTTTAAAAACAATTTAACTTTATTGATGTCACATTGGAGAAATGAACTCTCTGAATTTAACCCATCCCCTTGCAGAGCAGTGGGCTGCCATTGTGCGGCGCCTGGGGAGCAGTGTGGGGTTAAGGGTCTTGCTCAGAGACCCAGAGTGGCAGCCTGTGGGAGTGGGGCTCCAACACAGAACCTCAGGATTCCTAGCTCTATGCCCTAACCACTTGGCCGCCACTCCCCATAGTAAAACTCCCTTTGTTTTACAGTGAGTAACTTTAGCTTTTACCACATTTGTGTAACTTGCATTCTTTGTAGTTCTTCTTCAGAAAGCCTAGTTTCACTAACATCATGCGTGTCTGTTGTCTAATAATGTCCACAAGGCTGTTTAGAAATTGCATAACAGGAGTTCCTTTCTGATGCATGATCGGGTTCTCACTGTGATCTTATAAAATGAGGAAAAGATGCAGTAGGAATCCCACAACATCCCTATGGAGGAGAGCATTGGATAGGAGAACCCTACTGGACAGAGAGAGCCAGGATGGGGATTAGATGGGAGGAGAAGTTTTGCATCTCAGAATCTGCATCGGAGAAGTCCTCGGGTAAAGAGCACCACAGTAGTGAGAGGCAAGGGATGGTTTAACAGTCCATCTAGGGCTAAATTAAAAGGCTTTTTTAAGCCACCTACAAACCTCTTAAGAGCATTCTCTACTTCTTTATTATTATTATATAAATTATTCTCTCTATCTACGATTTTAATTGAAAAAGGCTGTATCTGATGCACTGCTTCACTATAGTAACAGCCAGATCTAGTCCTTGATTGTTTTTGTTTTTTATAACAAAGTGGATATAAACAAAAGTTCAGATTTTTCAGCTCATGCAAATTTCCCTTTGCATACTTTTCAGATGTGGCGGCTCTCTGGCTCATTGTATTTACCAAAGACTTGCCTTTTACCTGGCTAGAATTGAGACCACTGTCCTGCTCTGCCTCACAACCCACCTGAGCCGCCTTCTACAACCAACATGTTAATTCTTTGCTCTGGCTATTAGAGGTTGGTGGACCGGAAATGTTTGTATTGATCAGATGCAAAGTCAACACATAGTCAGTATTGCTGATATCATTACCAATGTTTGTTTTTGTTTTGTTTTTTTATTTAAACTTGATGTACACTATAAACTATGGATGTTTTGGTGTTTTTGATTTTAATCTCACACGCTTCCTTCTCTTCCCATGCATAGATGTAAATCCCCTCATCCAACTAACTACATCTATGGTGTTCCTAGGAAGAAAACCTTCAAGGTGACACTAAACCTCTGTTGTTGACTTGCATTAACTACTTTAATATAGTTAAAGGGTGAAGACCTCAGGTTGACCACATAATTGTGAGATTATTAACTGGAAGAGGGACCATTTTAATCATAAGTCTATATAATTTATAACCAGTTGGAAAATAAAGTTTTTCTTTCCCAGTTTGAAATCTACAACTGTTTTTTTTTTTCTTCTTTTGTTTCTTTTTTTTGGCCAGTGTCTAAATTGTAAAAATTTGGGTGTTTTGTCTGTGAAAAAAGTCTCAGACCTTGTTCAGCTTTCCAAAAGAAGAGCAGTATTGCCAGACTATACATTAGTAAGAATGAGACCAGCAGGGGGTGCCAAAGCACAAGGCTCTGACTACTATAATAAAGAGTGGAATTATCCAAAGTCAAACAATAAAAAGTAATGGTTCACTGTATAAATGTTTGGAAAATTCCACCTTCAGAGGGAGAAAATTTGATTTTAAGTGAAGTGAAAAATGTACCTTAAAGCATCAAGTGCTTAAAAGAGGTGAGAGACATTCTTAACATCTTTAGAGTTTACTGCCTAAACTTTTCTTTGCATGCTATAATGTGTCATGCACTTTTCTCTGACTTTTTGTTGTGTTCATCAATCCCACTGTGAAATGTATTATTATGTTAGATTACTTCTTTTAATCATACATTGTTACACCTTTTTTTATCTATTCGTCAACTTTCCTGTCATTCTAGTTTTGAGTATTAAATATGTCCCTAATATTTAGCACATCTCAAACATAGAAAACATTATTACAATCTAAATGATTTATTATAAGCTATGTCCAATTCACTTGTCTTAGAATAGAATAGAATAGAATAGAATAGAATAGAATAGAATAGAATAGAATAGAATAGAAAATCCTTATTGTCTCATAATAGGGAAATTCTGGTGTTACAGCAGCAAAAAGATTATAGAAAAAATGGTCACACAATGTGGACTTGGCGAAGTGTATAAAAATAAAATAATAGTGAAGAGTAAAAAAAAAAATTTATAAAATGTAATGTAATGTAAAATGTTTTTACAATATAATTACTGTGCACCTTGAGAATAAATAACCAATATACAGCTGTGGACATTTTTTACAGTAATGGATATTTGAAAATAGCAACAGCTTCCCCTTTCACTCTCATGTCACTCTGTCATGTGCTTAAATAAATGTATTTAAACATGAAAATGTTCTATTGTTGACATGATCTGTTGAGCAGGATTTTTGGTTATGTTCAAGTTTTTACTTTGGGGTTTCAGTTGCACTTTGATTTTTGTCATTTTGTGTTTTACAGTCATTAGTTCAATTTGCCTTTAGCCTAATTTCAGTTATTTTCTAGATAAATTTAAGCCCTGTTGTCTTCCATTCTTCTTACTCTTTCTCCCCCCTTCTATGACGCCCCTTTACCTTAGCTCCCTTCTAACTACTTCTGTCTACACCTGCTTCCAATTAGTTAATTACTCCATTCATTTTTCTCTTTGCCATATATGAAAAACTCAAAACAGTCTCCACAAGGAGGCAGCACACCCCTCCTCCAAAGCTTGTCTTTGCTGGATCGTCATCTTACTTCATTACCTCTATGCTGATCTCTGGTCTGATTCCTGTTCACTCTGGATTTGTACTGCTCTTGCTATTTCCACCAATGAATCTCTGAATTACCAGCTTCCTCTGTTTCTGCACTTGGGTCGTCATCTAACCTCCTCAATCCTGACAGTTCTATTCTATTCTATTCTATTCTATTCTATTCTATTCTATTCTATTCTATTCTATAATATAATATTATATAGATATTTATTGTTCTATATATTTAGCAGCACTAGGGTGGTTTAAGTCTTATTTATCTGACAAAGTTCAGTTTGTTCATGTTAATGATAAATCTTCCTCATGCTCCAGGGTTACTTGTGGCGTACCACAGGGATTAGTGCTAGGACCAATTTTTTTTACTATATATATGCTCCCAATCTGTTAAATTATTACACAGCATGGGATTAATTTCCACTGTTATGCTGATGATACTCTGCTATACATGTGTATGAATCCAGATGAAGCTAAACCATTACATAGATTACAGGCATGTCTTGAAGACATAAAATCCTGAATGACTCTTAACTTTTGGCTGCTGGATGCAAACAAAACAGAAGTCATTGTCTTTGGACCAGAGAAGCTGATTAGTTAGTCAAGCTTGAAAAAGTTCAGTCTAGGCAACTGGACGTGAAGTTTTTCTGGCAGATGTTTCGCCTCTCATCCAAAAGGCTTCTTCAGTTCTAAGTAGTGGTGGGGAGCTTTGAGATTAATATACTGTAGGTCTAACAAAGAGTTAGAGGGGGGGAAAGGTTGGCTTTGATCCCTCCCACTAGATTGTACCAGATTGGACCAGTACATCTGTTTTGACTCACACCACCCACTGGAGCACAAACTAGGCGTCATCAGAACCCTCCATACATGCCCAGAAACCATTCCCACCACCAACAGAGGGAGGATGAGAGAACAGGGACACATTAGGACATCCCTGAAGAACTGTGGTTATCCCAGATGGGCTTTTCTAAAAACCAACAAAAGGAGGTCTGCTGAGAAGGAAGAAAACAGATAAAGGAAAATCGTAATTTCCTATGTTGCTGGAGTCTCTGAAAAACTCAGGAGGATTTTCATCCAGCACCGGATCCCTGAGCAGTTTAAACTTTAGATTTAGTCTTTTGGTAATTCTGAAAAACTTACTTGTAAAAACAAAAAGTTTAAAACTCTCACTTTTAATTTTTTCTTTACTTTGTATAATATTAATTTTCTTTCTTTCTTAATTTCCAATGCGTAACTCTTTACTTCATAATGCTTGGGTGGTTATTTAATCCTTTGTTTTTTCTTTTACTTATTTCTTTTATTTTATGTTTCTTTTTTAGATTATTATTTGTTTTTTACTATTTTTTTTAGTAAAGTTACTAAAATATGTTTTTTCCAGTTATTAACTATTGTTTGTTTATTACTTTATTTTGTATTAATGGGTTTTCCAATTACTTACAAATATTTTATATTTTAATTTTAGTATTTTCATTTGTATTCACAATTTCTTTTATATTTATATATATTCTTATAATGTTTTCAAAATTTTTTTTATCTAATATCATTAGTTTGTTCATACCTTTTTCTGTATAAAAAAGCAAAACATTTTAATTCACAGAAAAACAGTTACATGCTGTCACCTTTAGTAAGTTGGGAGTTTACTCATTCATACAGCCTTTGAAATACAGAAAGCTGTGTGTTGTTGTCATACTGTGATCATTACTCTTGGCCAACCAATCACAAAGCTGCCTGTTTACATTATTACTACAGTGTGTGTATCCCCCACCAGCTACAGTGACACTAATCTGCCAAGACAGTATGACCTACTTCTGTTGGTTGCTCCTGCAGGCGGTAGAGTCACCCTAAGATTGATTCAACGCGCCTTTTGGCAGCACTGATGAATTAACCTGCAGCCTAAGTCACTTTGCTTCATAAAATCTGTCACCTCGCTTTATATTTCCCACGGATCATTACATAGTGAAGGTTCATGTTTCTTCTTTATTTCTTCTTTAAATGGAGTAAAATGGAATAATACAAATCTAAAATTATAAAGTTTTTTAAATTAAATTGCATGAGCAATACCAGCTTTTTTTAATCACAGATTTGCTTTTTGCTATTTAAAAAAAAAACGATAAACATCATCCAAGTAAAATAAAAATAAAAACATGTAAACCATGAACAACTGAAAAAATTTCTTAAATTAAGTGTATTTACCCTTAATTTGAGCAGGTAAATGAGATAGTTTGCCGATGGAGTGAGTATTTTCACTCCTAAAATAAGATATTTAGATAACTTGAAATAAGACAATGCAATTTAATTTTCTTATTTTAGATGTAAATTGTCTTATTCCATTGGGAAGATGTCTCTTTTGCCTCCTCAATCCAAGAACTTATTTAAGAAAAAAAGGGCTAGATTTAGACTTAATCTAGATTTTTTTTATTTTACAGTGCTCAAGTCATAGATGTTATTGGAATCCAGGACAAGACCTTGTAATATTAAAAAATATGGACATTTTGATGGCAAAAATGAATGTTAATGTAATAACAATAAACGCCAACTTGCCCGAATATATTAAGAAATATAACAAAGGTGCTTCTATAAGAGAGAGTGAAAGAAACACATTTTTTTTGGTCCAACATAACCTTAGAGGCATTAATGCTGCTACTGGCACTTACATTTTTTAGTTTATACACCTAAATAGAATTGTCAAGTAGGCTTATTAACTTTTTAACTTTATTTTTAAACTTTTCAAATAGCTTTTTACCTTTTTTTTCTTGACTTAATTTTTTTCCAAGTTAATTTACAGTAGGTAATATATCATTCAAGGGCTTATCTAATTGGTCAAATGCCAAACTAAGATGTACAGCCATGTAGCAGTATATTTGCTGAATGGCTGGATAAAGATCTTGTGCTTCTAGACCTTACTGAGGGATGGGGGGAATTCTGTAAACTGTAACCTGTCCTATAAAGAGTTAAACACCATTGTTTGTAATATGTAGTGGAATTTATTAGGGGAATATTTAAGCCATTATGCTGTGGCCTGGCTAGCCTGTTAGGTTTGATTCTGCTGCCAGGAGGGACAGAGATAAATAAATCGTAATAAAAAGATGTCTCTCAAATGGAGTAATTCCATTAATGTACGCGGTATTAACTTCTCAGTGGAGTAGTATTCACTGTCCATGCTTCCAATGACATGCTGTATTGCAGTTCTAACATGTACTTCCTGTAAGTGTACTGAAATGCAAATCCTTTCCTCCTAAAATCATTTGATGTAAATCATAAAGGCCTTTGCCTTCAAAGGATTTGCACAAACAAGTCCAAACCTGTTTGCACATGCAAAACAAGATCTACAAAGCAGGTGAATTTGGTATTGCTTTTGTTAATTGAGTGAGAAATGTTCTAACCTCAATGTTCTTTTACGGTTTATGGTTGCCCATAAAGACCAGTTATGTTTGAATTATTATGGGTCTACTTTGGTTCACAGATATGAGCAGACAGAGTCAGCTTTTCTAGGTTTTGTAATTGATATTTAATGTTTTAAATTCACTTTTTTTTTTACATTTCTCCTTTTGATTTATTAATATTTTTACTTTTTTGGAGTACTTTAAGATACTGATGTAGTGCACTATAAATGACATTCATTTAAATATATTTTTATCAGTATTAAATCATTTAGTTTTAATGCTAGCCTTCTAAATTTCGCAGCTATTTAGTTGCTATAAAGTCCAACTTATGTTTACCGTAATGCAAGTTCTGGTGTAGTGCTAATGTAAACTACCTATAATCCCTGCATTCAAAACATTATTGCTTTAGCAGGTACAGTAGCTGTGCTTCAGTTCAACTGAGCTGAACTTTCCCAGTTAGGACTCTAACCCTACCGTGGAACTGCAGCCGATAGCTCCTGTTCCATTGTAAGGTATTTTTTTAATTAATAAAAATAAAATTAAGACATGCCTGCATGCATTTCTATTTTTTCTTAAGATTTTATAAAACTATTAACCTTTCTTTTTTTCTCTCACTGCTTATTATGCCCTATATTTCTGTAATTCTAAACATTAAAGGTATAGTGGAGGATTTCCAGGTAAATCATCTAAATAGGTGGTCCTCCTAATTGTCAATCATTCTGGTGATGTGCTTATGTAAGGCCATCTTATGTGCTCTGTCTCATTTTCACTCACCGATGGTGAGTCTGACATAGTGAAAATATTGCAAATCTTCTTTTGGGAAAAAAGATTGTATGAGCGATGCAAACAATAACTTTTAAATACAGCATGCACGAGGAGAAATGGGCTTGTGCACGCTCTCGCACGGGTTTAATAGTTGTTCTCTCTCCGGGGCGGGTACAGGGTTGTGCATGTGCATTTTTTTAAGTGGAGAGAGTGGGTGTTTTCACAAAAAATCCTCCACTATACCTTTAATTTTGACATATAGATTAATAAACATTTGATGCACTTATAAGCCATCATATCTGCCATTTCACTCTTCTTAAATCCACAATGTATGGAAATCCATATAATATTAACTATATGTCCCAACATATTGATTCCATGAAGTGTTTGATTTTCCATCGATATATCTGCTCTAATATCTGACTGCTTGTGCACCAAACTGGCCAAGAATTAACTGAAATCAGAACAAATAAGTTATTTTAATGGCCCCACCTAATCAACCCACTGATCAGCCAATAGTATTATAGTAATGACAGCATTTCTCTGGTACAAACTGAAACTCCCTCACAAAACCCATTTCTTACTTTGATGAAAAATGGTACAGTGAATGTTTTCCCTATGTGAATGTATGTACTTTTCACCCTTTTGGGTATATTTGTATATAATTATGATATCAGTTGGGGTAATCCTATGTTGTATCTGTACTCAAAATAAAAATAAAAAAAGTAAAATCAACTGCAGCATCAGGAAGCATCCATGGAGTTGATATAGGTAATCGAACATGTCAGGTAGTCACCTGACATGTTCGATTCAGACTGATTATAATTTACTGACTTTATTTTTTGAAACAACTTTTCCATCCAAAGCCCTTTCATTTTTACTTTTTCCATTTTCCAAGCACATTCAATGATTCACTTTTCTGAAACTCATTGCTTCCTTTAACCTCTTCACAATCACATTTAAATATCTCCCTCTTTCCATATTACACCATCGTCTGCGAAAAGTTAAAATTTTACTACACCCATGTCCTGAAGTGAATTACTGACAGCAAACTTTTTTCTGCAAGGCAACAGTGTTACAAACTGTGCCACCGTGCAGCCATTGTGACAACAATAAAACACTTATAAGTGAGAAATTTTAGAGCCACATCTAGCTTTCATGTGGGAAAAAAATTAGCATTTTAGTTTTGTTGTTCTGTTGCCTCTGTAATAGTTGTTTGGATAAACATTTTTGTTAGAATTTCCGTATTTGAGAAATCCACTCTTTCTGTCAGCGTTGTTGAAAGGGTCTGTATGGTTCAGCATCAGCACCATTCATGTTTTCATAAAAAAAGGGAAACTGTTTATTAATGTTGCGCCATGTTTTGGCCTTGATGTGTGAGTGTGTGTGTGTATATAAATAACTGCATACTACTTGGATGTAAAATAATTGCCATCATGGCTTTGTGAAGCTGCTGCCTACCTTTGTGAAGCAGGAAAAAGACTAATACAAAGTGAATCCAGCAGAACTTTTTATTGCCTACCAGGATTGGCTCTCAAAATGGTATCGGTGCCCTATTAGTTGATACTCACCGATACCGATGCCACCATTTTAGTGCTGGTTCCGGGTCATCCCGGTACTGGTATCGGTATCGGTGCAACACAACTATTTATTAATATGAAGTATTAATGAGATTACAATTAGAAGTTTAACTTGTATTGAAATCTGAATAATATTGTTTTTCTCACCTAAGACGCTTATGTTTTATTTCAACGTCATTTATTAGTCAACACTTTTATTAAAGTTCATTGTTTCTTTATTATGTGTGCAGCTCACGTTGAAAAAGCAGGTGTATGTTTATTCATGAGCAGTTCAGGTCAATTTAATGCACTGGAGACAACTGGTTTGTTAAGTTACCAGATTTAGGAAAGGAGACGTTTATCAACATTCCTTCAAAATAAAAGCATTTTTCTCAAAGTCAAATTAACTTGCCAAACCTGATTGTGAAGAAGTCACTCTTTTACTGGGTGTAATGCAAACTTCCTAAAATAATTTTATTAGTAAATACCGAGGTAAGCAAATAACTAAGAAAGCTATTTAACAATACAATAAATATAAAATATGATCTAGAATGTTTTGCCCTTATTTCCACTTTGGTATTGATCGTCACTTGTTCACTTTATTTGAATTACATTAAATATTACAAACTCCCACACAACAAAAATACGTAATAGTACTTGTCTTGAACACTGATGTTATTCATTAGTCACAAAACCCTATTTCCTCACAGTAGAGTATGCATAGTTTATTGTTTCTATATATTATTAACTGTTGCAGTAAGTAAAAACAGACATAAATGGGTGTAAGAAAAGACTGAGTCTTTATTGTCTTTAATAGTGTGACCATATTATAAACAAAACTACAAACAAACACATTTGCAGAAAAATTTGGATTCCAGATACCATCAGATAATTGTGATACCAGTCAGAGTCACATAATTCAATTCAGTTTCTTTATATAGCACCAATTCAGACATAATTTTAGAACTGCTGGCATTTCAGTTTCCCACTTTATGAAGGTCATAATCTTGATTGTCGATAGCCTCAAAGGCCACGGTTACCACGGTAACAATGAAAGAAAACAGGTTTAAGCTGTATTTTGTGCAAACAGCACTGAAACATATTTTCTTCTAAACAGTAAAGTGTAGTATGAATACAACTGATACACACGAAATATTGAACATAAATAAAAAGTGCAGCTAAAAATAGACTTTTACTTCTGTTGATACGAGCAGCAGTAGTACTTGAGTAAAAGTATTGATACTCATAGTCAAATCTTACTCAACTACAAGTACAAGTTACTGAGTCAATAATGTACTCAAGTTAAAGTATCGAAGTCTTCATTTTGAAAATACTTAAGAATTTAAAGGTACGTGCATTTTAAAGTACTTAAGTATTCAAGAAAGTATACAAATTACATTTTCTAATAGTACATTTCTGTATAATTTTCAGAGTAATTTTAAATCTTGTTTTCTTTCAGATACCAGCTGATGTTTTCATGCATAGAACCACCCAATTTCTACACCACCTCTAAAAAACGTCAGCATAAAAACCCCAAAGAAAAAACAAGAACAGCAATTTTGATCTTTATTTGTTATTCAAAATCAAAACAGGAGTGTCTTGAATCTCCTCACACTTTCACTATGGAATAGAGGTTTAAGGTTGAATCTATAACCACAAAGAAACTACACCTCTGCTTTGAACAACTTAGCTGCAACAACTAACGCCTTGATAAAATCTATGAACTACAAATAGTGTCTGCACAAAATTTTCTCACATGTGTGAAAAGTCGTGCGATTCTCTAAAACAGTGGTGTCCAAATTCAGTCCTAAGGGCTGCTATCTGTCATGTTAAAATTACATTTCAAGAAACAAAAAAAGCAACAGCGGATTACAAATCTAAGCTGAGCCAAAAGTAACAAGTAACTGGCAGTGTCCTAGAAATGGAGTAGAGAAGAAAGTACAATATATGACTTTGAAATGTAGTGGAGTGGAAGATATAAGTTGCCCCCCTCAAAAAAAAAAATTACTCTAGTAAACTAAAAATACTCACAACTTAGACTAGATACTTAGACAACATTTATTGTAATTTTATATACAGACACTGTTTACAAAACAACATTTCCTTTTGTACGGCTCTCATGACATTTCCATTTCTTAAAGTGCAGCAAGAATCAGATGTAAACAGTGTGATATATATATATATATATATATATATATATATATATATATATATATATATATATATATNAACTGTAACTGGAGCGTGTAACAAAAGTAATTTCTGGGATAATTAAAGTATTTCTGATTCTGATTATTTTTGGTTTTCTTATTTATAATAACAGTAATGCTTCTTTTCCTAAATATTATTTTATTTTTGGATATGCAGAAGCAGGAAGCCTGAATTACTAGTTCAATATAGAACTTGACAGTATTTAAAGACATTCTCATCAAAAAACGAAAGACTATCAATATAAGCAAATCATGTAAACCTTTTCCTTTGAATAAAGCTGAAGCACAAATTCAATTGGAAGATGCAAATCAGTTTCACCTAAATCACCTGTGATGTGCCATGTGCAATCAACACCAGGGCCGCACCCCCTCTGAAGTTAATCCTTGTCAAAGATCTTCAAAGCTCCACATCCAACGTTTCGCCTGCATACCAGATAAACATCTACCCACCTCTGCTCCATCTCCCCCCTCGACCTCAGGCTATTCCCTGTCTCATTCATACTCTGGCCTTTTCCATCACCAGTGTTTGGGTCCAGAGGTAGAAGAGCACTCTATCCTTTTCCTAAATTAATCAGAGCTTGTCAATTCGCAGCATCATGTCTTCCGCCGGGGTCCAACCCCTAAATAACTTATTTGTTTCATGTCAATAACATCTTTGTAATTGCAACTTTTCTTTGTGTGAGTTTCTCCAGGTTCAAATGTACTCTCACACGTAAACCCTTTTTTTTTTTGTTTTTTTTTGTTTTGTGTTTATATGTGCTTTGTTTGCTGCTGTTCTGTCCATTTATGATTTATGCCTCTGATTTTGATATTTCTGTTTTATGTAAAGATAAAAAACAGAAGAAGAAAAAAAAACTCAGTAGTCTGGAGTTCCTTTTATACCCTAGATAGAGCTCCTACTGTTGACCATGCGAAAGGTGAAAAAAGGAGCTAGAAACAGGAGGTAGGAGCTAAAATTTAAGGTATTCAAGCTTCAGATGAACACTGGTTCTTATTATAGGAAGGATACAGCGTCCTTCTTTTACCGACTAAGTTACTCACACACTTCTGACCTAAGAGTCCTTACAGATTTGGTGTAATTGGGTGGAACCACTGATCTCTACTAATTCTCTGGATTGCTGATTGCCTGAAAAAAGTGAAGCCATCGTCTACCATTCTGGCACCCCCCACTCCCACAGAGACATGCCGTAAAAATGCATACTTGTGTAGCATTTGGCTTCAAAAACAAGCAGTTTGCCAACTGTGGGAAGACGTTCCACGGGTAATTTCACAGTCAGTGGATGTACTGACCAAGAAAATCCACATATGTGCCAATGTATCCAATAGTATAGTATGCAGCGTAACATTAGTATGGCTATCTCGGACTGACTCGAAGATATTGACTAAATAAGTAATTGACATTGTGTCTAAGGAAAGAAAATAAAAAATAGAGTAAATAGAAACAAATTCACAGTGAAATGTCAATGTAGTAATTCATTAACAAGTGAATGATGATGTTGTTTTGTAGTGTTTGCTGTATTTCACATTTGAAAGAGTCATGCGCTGAAATATGGTGCATGTCATATTGGTAGAAGAAAAAAGTAACTCAATCAATTGACCTCTTTCTGTATATATATATATATATATATTACATGTACATCATCAATTTAGCACTTTTGGCACATTTGTATTTGTATGCTTATTAACACATTAATTGTATTGTGATGGGTTTGTGTAATATGTTATTTTACATGATTTAAAGACTCCATCTACTTCATAATTACCTTAAAATGTGATGTGCCTATTTTTTTTATTATAAATTAAAGTAATCTACTTATGCTATGAAACAGCGAATGAAAGTGTGTGATAAAGTGATTAATTTGTCTTTATTTTAAAAGTCTCAAGTCCCCCTGAAAATGAGAACATCATGTTGTGTGATACATTACATCGCAACCGGTCTAACTAGGGAGTACCAATATGGCGGCCGGTGGCGTACTACCAACGGGCAATCAGCAATCCAGTGACTAAAACGGCGGGTGGAACCAATGAAGGCGACACCTTTAATTAATTCGGTGGAAGTTGGTTGCACTTTACTTTGAAGGGCTCCACCGGAAGCAGAGTCTGTTGACTGTGAAGGAGCGGCCGGTTCCTCCTCCTCTTCCACCTCCTCCTCCTCCTCCTCCTCCCAGCAGCCACACCGTTTCACTGAGAGCTTTTCTTCTCTCAGCAGCAGTAGCGGGATCTTCTGGCTGCGCACACCGGACACTGATTACCTTGAAGAGCCTCTCACGGCTGGAACCAACACGGACTGTTTCCTGGCTCATCCCTCCCCACCCTCACCTCTTTGATTTGGGCCTTACTCCCCCTCCCTTCACCGCTTTTATTTTATTTTTTTTTCTCGAACCTCTGACAGTTTGTTCGTGTCGCACTGAACAGAGGTTTTGCTTTGCTGACATGGTAGATTACCACGCTGCCAACAACCAGAGTACCGGCGGTCCACAGACCTACATGGAGCAAGAGAACGACTGGGACCGGGACCTACTGCTGGACCCGGCCTGGGAGAAGCAGCAGAGGAAGGTAAGGCAGAGCCGGACGGGGCCCAGCTCAGAGAAAATGGACGTGGAGGTCAGAGAACCGAACACGGGCCTCGTGAAAGCCTGGTTCTCTGATTTTTTTAAACTAGCTTTCTCTCCTTAAAAACGTTTTTTATTATAATTTTTTAAAATCCTTTTTGTTCTGTTTTTCACTTGGCTGAGCGGTAAAGGAGCCACACTGTTAGCGGAGACCAAAGCTGAGATTGTGCAGAGGTTTTCGGCCTGATGATGGCACATCAGGCGGGGTTTTCTGTGGTTCCTCTGCCTGCTCCTTCTGGGTGTCGGAGGCCGTTAAAGGCGGGTTTGTAGCGGATCTAACCGATAGCTGCTGTTGCTGGACGGTTGATCCTTTACCAACACTTCTAAATGAACCTGAACCACATTGGATCAGCTTCTTAATCTAAATTAACTGTAAAACCGAATTGGTAGTCGTTATTTTAATCAGTTTATGCGTTTTTATAAATCCTAAATATAATTTCTTTAATGTTTAACTGGGTTTATACACTTCCAATCCAGAATGCAAATACTAACCAAGTTCTCTTGATTATTCTTCGAAGCAGATCTATTAAAATCACAGTGAAACATTTGTTTTGTTTAACCTCTTTTAGATAGTATAAACTCTTCAGTTGAATTGGTTCCTCTGTGACACTTTTCATCCCAGGGGAGGATTTTTTAGTGTTTGTTGGGAATCTGGATCACCTCCAATACCAAAACCACAACATTGAGAGAATCTTGGATTGACTCTATTATTAAAGATGACTGAAACCGCCCCAGTTTTTCGCTCTTCACAAACAGAAAAAAGCTTTCACAGATCGGAAATTGTGTTGTAATAAATCTTAAATTCACAGTTTAAGGTTTTTCTACAGTTTGAACCAAAGATGTTTTAAAGTAAGCCCCATTCTTATGAGACGGTGTGAAATAACCCTTTATTAAAGAGCACAGTCAAAGGCAGAGTTGAGGAAATTGACTAAAACACATTTTTTTCCAGTAATGGCTTGGAAATATTTGCACAATTGCAGCTATTTATACTAGACAACAGCCAAAAGTGATTTTATGATGGTCTATGGAGCTGCATCGTCTGCAATGTTCTTTTCTGACAGGGTTAGATTGGTCATTTGATTCCTCTGGACCAAACACCCACCCTTTGCACCTCCCACAGCAGTTCCACACAGCCTGAAACCTTACCTGAACATCTGGTTCTGCATTCCTCTATCATGTCCCCTCCTTGTTCTCATACCTTACACTCATTAACGCACCCTTGCATCATTTTTGTTCACTCTCTAATGTTCATAAAGCAGGTACTACATTGCATTTGGAAGATGCATTGTTCAAATCACCTGCGTGCCTTTCAGGTGGTGTGACAGCATGCCAGGCATCTTCACCTGCATTTTTTAAATTTTTCTTTTCTAGCCATCACTCATTCCTGCCCTGTGTTGGGGCTGCGTTCCTGCCGAGGTTGCACGGTTTCAGACAGCCATCCATGAGGAAAATGTTGCCTTACTAATGATTAACAGGGTGAGGCCTGCAGTTTAAACCTGTGCAGAGGCGGTGCCTGCAGGCCTCCTAGCATGAGGTAAAGAGAGCAAAAGCCTCTGAGAGTTTTAACGGAATATGATGAGTGTGGGAAAGCTTTGTTTCTGGCACTGACAGCTTAAAAAAAAAGTCAAACGCTTGACAACTTTCAGGTTTCCCCTGGCAACGTTTCCCCCAGCAGCCTGGAGCTGCAGAACCGAGCCCAGCTAGGTCCAGTTAATTGCGTTTTATTACAGGCTCCCCTCCTGACAAACATGTTATTAACCATTTTTTTTCTTTCCTGCTTGAAGAGCTGCCACAAGTCGAAACTTGTCAAAGTACGGTGTGACGCAACCACAGGGTTTTCAGTGTAAGGACACGCCAATCCTGATTCTCGCTGACAGTTGGGCTCTCGGTGATTCTCATGCTGAGAGGTGGAAAACCAGGAAGGAGCATGACGCTTTAGAGGAGTCGAGGCGTAGTTTGTCGTGCGTTTCCCTCTTTTTTTTTTTTCCCAGACAGAAAAAAATAGAACACTACAGTAAACTTCATTTATGGCCAATTGGCTGATCTGAAGTGACTAAATGTTGACCAGTAAGTGCAAAATGTCTCTCTGGTGTGTGAGCTGTGTGCGTCTGACACTGGGCTCCATCATCTTCTGGAATCAGGAGAGAGATGTCAGGAAACCCGGCTGGCTGATGTGCAAGTTTCTCACTGATGATATTGCGCAAAAAACATGTTTATTTGAATTTAAAGGGGGAAAAAAGAGAAGTACTCTACAAACCTGTTTCTGTAAAATGTTGTGTTAGAGATAACAACTGCTTCACAGTGAGAAACCAGCAGAAACAGCCATCCAGCTTTAAGTAACTGAAACTATCAACCATCGGCAACAATCTTAACTTTAAATGAATAAGAAATAAAAAACAAAGAACTTTGGGTCCAGTGAGCGACTCATGCAGCGGCGTCAGTGAGAGAAAAGATGAGCTAGCAATAATCTAACCTCTGTTTGCGTTTTTTGAATTTTTTGTTACCAAGAAGACAAAAAAAAGGTTTTTGGGATGTTTTAAAAAGTTAACTTGTAGTAACTTATTAGCAGCTTATTTAAATCAGAAGTGTGAGACAACAGAGATGCATCTAAAAAAAAAAAAAAAGGAAAAAAAAAAAGGCCAGTTTCTTAAAAGATTTCTCTACCTTTCTGGTTTGTATTTCACAGATTTTACAGCTGTAACTGGGAGCACTGGGTCTGTTTGTTGAACCAGTTTACCGCCTCCCCTCCTCTGCGCTTCCTCCAGTCATTTTTGATGCATTGTTTTGCGAGGTGGGCAGCGGGACACAATGTTCGTTTGTTCTTTAGCCGCCCACTTTCACATGTATTTTCCCCGAGGCCCTGGGTTTGGCTCAGGACGAGCTGCGAGCAACACTTAGTGAGGACGAGAGGACCCGACGGTTCCTCTCAGGGCCGGCTGCTGCACAGGCTTGCATGAGGCCCGGTGGGTTTACCTTCCCCACACTGATGGGGAGCTGAAACCGTGGGAATAGTGAGCATGACTGGTGAACACGGGCAATGATGCAACACCTCGGAGGTTGCTGGAAAAGTGGATAGTTCTCCTTTCGGGTTGGTTCTGGTTAAAGCAGCTCACTTAATGTAGCAGCGGCTGAATCATCCTTAAATTCCTGCCGCTGCATGTTCACACACCTTAAGCCAGTGAAGCTGAATGCATTTAGCATCTCTGCTTGTCACTGCTCAGGACTGGAGATCAACTTTACCAATAAATGGTTCAAATCCTCTATTTAGATATTTTTCCTGCTTGATGGGAACAAATCTTGACCTGTTAAGTGTGTTTTAGTTGCTAAATATAGATCTCCATGACACGTTGAACAACGGTGGGCATCATTGTATCCATCTCTGCAGTATTTTAATCATAAAGACTGCTTGGATGCAGTATTTGGTTGATTTATAGTATCTTAACATCAGCATAAGTATTAACAGTTATACATTCAACCTGTTGGAGCATCTCTGCCAGAAAATGGTGGAAAATGATAGAAAGAAATAAGTAATTGGGTAGAGTAATTGTGTCCAAAACCTAAATCTAGTGCATAAAGATCTGAACTAAATGTTAATTTTAGAAGGGAAATTTTATTTTCAGGTAATTCTTGCATATGTTTTGCACAAACATGTTATAGAATAGGAAAAATAACATTTCAGATGGGCTCCCAGAAGAGTAAATCCTCGTAAAGTGGTCCTGCTTCTCATTAACAACTTCTTAAAGCGATGTTTAAGAATATGGTAAATTCGGAGTCGTGGATTTTTTAAAAATGGAAACGCAAAAAGTTTGTCATCTTGGACAAGTTTTTACTCTATTTATTAAACTTTGGTCACCCGGATGGTTCTTGTCCTCCTTCTGATGTTTGGATAGAAGAAGCCCCCTTTTTTCTTCTGTGTGAAAACGTCTGCTCAGTCAGAGACGATGGCAATGTCATTCCCAGCTGATCCCAGGTCAGCTGTGGGAAAACCCTCTCCATCTCAGCTGACTGTGATCCAGGTCGGGCCTGTTCGTCTAAACAACGCCCCAGTCAGTCCGTCGAGCAGACGGAGAGAGGAATGTCAGCCCCCCTCTCTTTTGTCTCTTTCTGTTCTGCCCCTGGCTCTGCTCGGAGGAAACATTCCTTTGGTGGGCTTTAAGGCCAAAGGGAGGGGGCTCTGGGCTGAAAAATGGGGGCGGGGTGGCCTGTTTTTGCACGATAGCCGGAGACTACGTATTTTTATTTTTTTCCTGATGGTTTTGATCTGTAGAAGTAAATGTGGCCAATGTGGGAAAATGCAGCATAATTAATAGTCGCTTGCACTTCGGAGTAATGAAGTCTGCTTTGGTTTGCAGCCCATAATGAAGCAGAGAGGTTCTGCAGCTTTTCTGTAAACAAACGGCTGCATTCGGGTTGATCTGGATGTCATTAAGCTGCAGAATTTAGGAGTTCGGTTCACAGATCATCAGCTGCCGATCTGATCGTTCACTCAGGATTAGCGAGCGGCATTTCCTGCTGGTCGATGGCCAGCAAGCCTGCTGATGGTTTTAACGTAAAAATCCTCCCAGTGCTTGGGTTCCTTTCATTGTTTCTCCTTCAGTGTGTTGTTGCTTCTGACAGCCTCCTGCTGCTGTTTGTGAATGCTGATCCTGGCACTCTGGGTGTGTCAGGAGAGGGATCTGAAAACCGAAGAAGAGGTCAGCCTTGGTTTGAAGTGAAACCCGGTGTGCAGCTTTGATGTTTTTAGAATAAATTCAGGAGTTATATGTTTTAAAGGCAGCACTTCTGAGGCGGAAATGCATCCTCTGTTGTCCAATCATGATCCAGTTTCATCATCCTGCCTTTAGTTCTACATCACCAGCTGATGTTTTGCAGAAAAGACCAGTTTCTCTTGCAGGATTGCTGGGTTTCAGTCCAAATATTTTAAACAGAGTGGTGCATCCTATCTCTCGTCTTTGGAGATCTCCAGTCCGTCTCCATGGCTGCAAAAAGCAGATAGCGTTTATATCTACGAGGCTTCAGCCTCTCTATTGGGAGCTCTGCAGGGCTCTTTATTTTTGGAAACAGCTCTCCGGAGCTGTGCTGAGGCCCCGCACCTGACGGAGAGCAGGAGAGTTCAGCCTGGTTAGAAAATCTGACGGGAAACCTTCTCAGATTTTCCCTTAGAAGAGGGATTGTGTCTCACATCAGAGGTTATACATAGATTTGCCCACACTATTAACACTTTGTTCAGCAGCGTGTGAGGGCGGCTTTAAGGAGCCGCTTCGACGTGAGGGGATGTGTTTGTGCACCGTTGGTATAATTGTGTTTTTTGTTTTTTTTCTGAACTGCTGAACTAAAATGTCTATAAAAACCTCATTGTTATAATCAGCAGGCGAGAAGCTGAGGGGAAGTGTCAATGCAACACAGATGCAAAGCAAAACAGTCACGCATTGTTTAACTTCTGCTGTAAAGAAAATATTTCCTCTATTCTAAACCGGTTTACTTTTATTTAAGTCTCTTAAATGGGCTTTTAAACTTCGGTTTGGCTAAAATGGAGAAACGGTTAGATTGTGTGAGGTATTGTCATGCATGTTAGGCCGGGGGGAGTAATCATGGATGAAAGGTGTGAAATGTCATGTTTTTTTGAGCTGCAAACCTTCACTCGGTGTGAGACAGATTATGTTTTTAACATGTCTGTGTGATCTCACTGTGTGCTTTAAAAAAAGCTTTTATTGATGATGCTGGTAGGTAGTACCTACTCTCTAAAATAAACTGCACTTATGGGACCAGAACGCGTCGGCCCTGGGCTGCGTGGAGAAAATCAAACGGGCTGAAATAAAATTAACTGAACTGATGGTTTCTGCAGCTGGGAGTTAAGTCTGTGCGTCCTCTCAGGTCCGCCATCTGGTTGTCTTCTGGAGGACATCAGGACACCTTGAAATGACCAGATTGTGCAAATAGATGGAGGCCCTGCTTCTTCTACTTCAGTTTATGAAGCGCATACAGCAGGTGGAATCCATATTTTTGGTACAGGGGACGCAGGTGGGAATCCCAGCTTCATTAGGAAGTCAGTTAGCAAATTGTATCGACTTGTTTTTGTGACGCCAGAGCAATGGAGCAGCTGAAAGGACACATACTCGACTCAACTGTGGGAATCGGATAAAGACTATATATTTTTGACAGATATCAGCATTTTTCTTACATCGGCCGATACATAAGCATGTTCAACTTCCAGACTTTGAAATCGTATTTGCAGTTTGCGCTGAAGCTCCCTCCATTTTGTTGATTAAATTTGTCCTTTTTTCGTATACCGTAACCATTTATTTATAATTGCCATTTTTATCATGTAAATAAAGGAATAAGAATATGGGCAGCACATATCTGCGATCGTTAAACCGATGTCACTCGCTTTTAGTGTGGGCCTGAATCAAACCTGTTTCAGTCTATTGATCACTAATTAAATTAACGGCTTCTTTATTTTAGATATTAAGAAGCCAAAACCACTAGGAAAAGGTTCGCTGCATGCTTAATGAATCTGAATTAAAATAAATGGAATCCAGAATTGACATTTTTCAGTTGTAAACCAAGAAGCAACACTTTGAGGTTCCATTTCCACCTTTAAAGGGGAACTTCATTAATGATCCAGACAATATGCATGTCAGTTTCTTTCCCCCCAGCCACAAAACTTGATTCCCTCTTATCGGTGAACATATTTCTGTGGTGTTAAAAAAAATAGTTTTAATCAGCAGCTGGTGATCAGAAGGGAAGTTGAATCATTTGGAGAGGAGGGTCCATCTGTTTTGAAATTTAAGCATTAGAGAAACTACAGCATGATGCTGACCACACCATGCTTGGCTATTAATAGTGTTCTTTGGTTTAAAATATTGAATTTTATTCTTAGTAATTGGCTTATCATATACAGGGACATTTTTTTAACTCTTTTTACATAAATAAAAATATAAACACAAAAGCTCTTCTGTACCTCAGTAGGTAAGGTTGGTGACATTTGTAATGAGGAAGAAAAGCAAAGCAGTGTAACGTGAGGTTAGTGGCAGTTCAGCCAGTCAGACTCCATTAGAAAATGTAACAATGTTTGGTTGTAATGATCTGTCATTACTAAGCAGCAATTATCCTGACATGAATGAGACAAAGCACTGCAGTGTTACAGGATGTTTAACAGACGAATCTGCAGCAATAAAGCAGACTTTTGGACATCCATGGTTCAGGTGAGCCGGCATTAAGGGTTTGGTGCTTTTTGCTCCAGCTGCAGTCGCATCTCTTCACACTGGGTTGCCAGTCGCTCATCACCTGCCAAACATTAAGTTGTTGGAAGTCAAACAGTGCAAAGCAAAATAAGCGGATCTGTGAGGTGTTATGTGGAAATGAAGTGCTGGACCCAGAATAACCAGGTTGATCATATTCCTCTTGATGATGGATTACAAATATTATCCAGTTTGTCCTCATGTGAGTGTCGTTTCAAAATGAATCAACTGGCCCTCATCAGAGGCTGAAATGATCTGAGCCCATTTGATATACATTTTATCTTGATGATTTTCTGCGTGTTCGGCCACACCCAGACAGGTTCTTCTCCATTCATGGCGTGTTGGAGAGACGGACTGCGAAGCCTCGTTTGGAGCCGACATCTGGACGGGATGTTTGTCTGGATCAGGGGTTGAGTTCAGCAAACCTCTAAGCTGTGATGTTATTCCAGAATTAAACCAACAACTGGTTGTTGTTTTTTTTTGTTCTTCTTAGCTCTCATCCCAAGGAGGAAGTTTTGTTTAAACTTAATCAGCTGCCAACCAAATGAAGAAGTTTTCAACAACTTCTTTTGTTCTAAAATCAGGAAGTTTAAAAAAAGTGATTTAAAAAACATAACCTACAATATTAAAACCTTAGTTAAGTTTTTTAGAAACCTTTATATGGGAAACGGAACCCTGCGGGGGTTTGGGCTCGGCCTGATTCAGGCTTCCGTGTTTGTTATCCCCCCCGGTCTCTGATTTCCCCTCCTGAATCTTTGAACAGGTTGCAATCATGGCCGCTGAGCAAAGGGCTACATGCACACAAACATGCGACTGTAGCCGCTATCTGTTTGGCTACTGATGAACATATGCAGATAAAAGCAGGCGGTTTGTTTGTCCTGCAGTAGCTTTTCTGCTGTTTTCATTAGGTTTTCTTTGTTTTCATACCTGAAGCAGAAACCTCTGGGCTGGGCGTCAGTGCAGCTTGTGCCACAGAGGAGCGGCATTAAATATTTACTGGTCCTGCCTGGCCTTCAGGTTCCTCTGGCCTTAAAAGCCATCAGATAATTCCTCTTTGGTGGAATTCCTCGACTCTCTCGGTGTGGTTTCCACAATGGCCTCAGACAAAAGAAATGGGAACTGGCCTCTCCAGTTTAGGGTTGTTTTTTTTTTTCCTGTTACTTTCAGGAATGATCTGCTCTGAGTTTAGCTCCGCGGGGGCTTCTGTCTGGTTGCTTCTCTAGGGGAAGGCTCATATGTTTAACTTCCTTTGTGCCTTTCAAAGAACAGACCAACCCTCCAGCTCTTCCACAAAATCAACTAAAAAAAAAAATGCAGTGAATCTTCCTTGGACTGTGGTTGGACTGAAGCCAGAGCTCATCAATGTGTACAAAACATTTTATCAGCTTCATTTTAGGGAAGAATACCAAACGTTTTAACCCGATGGGTTATGCTCTTTATCTGCAGGACTTTAATATGCACAGGCGTCCCCACCAGAAACTTTCTTTAACTATGCAGATATTTGTAAAGTAGAAATAATCTGCACCTTTCCATGCAGCAGCAGCTTCCTTCAGCTTCTACAGAGAACTGATTAATCAGGCTCAACCAAACAAATCTGTAGTTTTTTTTTCTTAATCAAAGGAAGGGAGACGTGTGGGACTGGATTGGTTGTCACGGCCTCCCAGGAGACATGGAAGAAAGAGGAAGGAAGGCCTTTGAGGTTTCGGTGGTTTTTCAGCCTCTTTTTCTGCCTTTTAAATAAAGCCACAACACAAGCAAACTGCCGGCTGAGTCAGGCTGAAGGACTGACAGATCACTTTGTGTGTCACCTCCAGTGTTAATGGACCAGATGGCCAGCAGGGAAAATGGGGAAACCCTCGCTGGATTCTGAGTCAAAGGACAGAGGAAAGAGCGGCAGATGTTTGATCAAGTTTTTCCTGCGTTATTTGTAAATGTGCTTTAAAAAAAAAAATGCGGCATACATAAAAGCTGTTCTCGTGATTTCAAAAGTCAGGGATTATATTAAAACAATGAGTCAACTATTGAATTCTTTTTTTATAGATTAAATGTCAACATTGGGACAAAAAATACAAAGGCATAGATAGGAAGAGAACAGCATTGGTTAACTGAGCTTGCGCTTATAGCTTAGCATCTTTTTTGCATCATAATGTTTGAAACTGATCTTGCAAGTCACATTTAAAGCTGAATCAAATCGGGTCAGCGAGCTCCATGTGGGTCAGGGAAGTCCTCCACCGTCAGCTATCCCATCTGATCCAATCAAAGCGAGACTGCAGGGGATTATGCAGCTACTGTTTACAAAGATTTCTGTGCCACCCCCCCTCTGACTCATAGCTCTGTAGTAAATGCGTGGTGACGATCCTGAGATCAGTTTAGGTCCGTATGAACTCACAGCTTTTGTACGATAAGACAATTTCTGTGCAAAAGCAGGTTTCTCTTCACATGTTAGAAATAAGGGGTCATGCTTTTGTTCACACAGTCATCTGCACACCGCAGCAGTTCTGCATTCAGGAAACCTCACACGTAGCCACCGACCAGCAGAAAAAAACTGGGCTTAACACTTGAAATCCTTCAACGCAGAGATGCGTTTTAAACCTCCTAAAAATAAGATGCCGTGGTCCGCCGTCGCTTAGCAACAACCCCCCCAAAGCAGCTCGGCTGTTTCAAATGTGGCGACTGCCTGACCGAGGTCTTTCCTCAGTGAAACTCCAAACTGATAAGTGTACCAAAAAGCAGTCGCTGCCGTCAGAAAGACGCCTTACTGCGCAGAAATGGAGCCAGTGTGAATCCGTCAGTGCTGATTTATCTCGCACTTGTTTCTTAGAAACGTTAGTGAATGGCAGGAAACAGCTTAGGTGTGAACGAGCAAGAGGAAGTTACACATGCAGTTTTTACTCGTTTTACTCTGAGCATTTTCTGTTGCATTAATCTGTACTGGGTCACAAAAACGGACTGGGTCCAGATTGTTTGATCTTTAAACTAAAGTTCATCAAGATATCCAAGCTTTCTGAAGGAAACTCTTTGGTCATTGGATGCTTTTTTCCCCACTCATTTTCAGTCTGGTCCGGTACCTGACCATTAAAAATGACTTCTCCATAGATGCTACATTAAGATGGACTTAGGGTGCAGGCTAACTTTAATATTGAATAAATATTAAAGGGAAAACCTGGGCCAGGTCTCTGAAGCAGGCACAGTCTTTCCCTCTGAGGAGATGAATTTGTTTTTTAGCAGCTCAGTTCGTGGTTATCTGGGGCAAGATGTTACCCGCATTCAGTCAACATAAGGTAAACTGGGGCAATGCGTTGACCTTGATCTGCCATTTTTGCTCTGTTTCATCCAATTCTCATGGAAATTATTTACTAAACATCCAAAATGATGCCAATGATGGCGGTGTTTATGTCTAACCTCTATCACCATGCAGCATTTAAACTTCATAGTGAAGTTAGCCCATCTTACTCTGTTAGCTCTCCTGGCAGAAGGCCTCAGCTGTTGAACGGTGTTGCTTTGCATGCTGATTTGCCTTTGAATCCGTTTCCCTCTCTCCGCACACTGTTTGGCCAGCAGAGCTATGTGAATCATAAAACCATAAAGGCCTGGCTGAGCTCTGGAATGTGTGACCAGGCTGAACTTTGGTAGAGGGGGGTAGATGTTAGCTCCATGGGTCATCAGTGAACGGAAACTGAAAGGAACAAACAACATGCTGCTCCTTGTTCTGACTCTGGAGCCTGTATTAGAGGGACTCACAGCAGCAGGAAGCCCACAAAATCTCTACTCATACCAGTTGGTTTAAGATCTGACGTCACTCACTGGAGGCTTTTCAGCATCTCAGAGTACACTTGTGTCTTTATCCAGGGGTTTAAGTCTTTAATTTGTGTAAATGCTCCATATTTGCTCTTTTAATTAGCGTAAAAGTGAAGAGAAAAAACTTCAAAGCCTGCATCTGTATGCTACTGCCACGAAGCCCCAGCATGTAATCCTTGTTTTAGCTCTGCTAAAAATTGTTCTGCTGTGTAATGCAGCAGAACAATGATCATGGTAAAAGAAAGTGTTGAGGTTGGGGTTTCTATGCTGAGTCCTTCTTTCTTTTTTTGGGGAACAGAAATCAAACATGATTTTTTTTTTTTTTATATATATATATATATATATAAAGTCTGTGTACACTCCGCACTTTAGGAGATTTTACTCAAAACTGAGTCTTGAGCCACTATGGCTTCAAAGTGTTTTATAGGTTTGAAATCAAATGTCATCATCACCACAACCTAATTACTTTGTATTAAAGTCTATCAAAAAAAAAGAACACAAATAAAACTTGAAAATAAACAGTGATTAATCTTAGTTTAAACTTTCTGCCACAGAGATTATCCCCTTTTTTTTCACCTTAAGTCCTCCGATTTAAAACCCCAGCATTGCTTGTATGCATGTAAAATAAATGATGGGTAATTTGCTTGCCTACTGTTTTCCTATCAGAAAGGCTGTAGAACATTTATTGAAGTCTGTCTGACATGTGGAAGATTTGAAAGAATAAACTGCACTAAACCTCCAGTCCACTAGGTGCTAATGAACCGGAAAAGGATAACCAGCTTTACCTTGCCACACCTAATTCCAGAGATAGCAAAAGTACTCACTTTCCGTACTTGAGTAAAAGTACAGATACTTGTGTTAAAAAATACTCTAGTAAAAGTGAAAGTACTGATTAAACTTCTTTACTCAAGTAAAAGTAACAAAGTACAGGCTTGTAAATTTACTTAAAGTATAAAAGTAAAAGTAGAAACCACTTTTTTCATGCCGTTGCCTACATTTTAAATGGATGTCTGCCAATAGGACTAGATCTCCGTTGTGTTCATTTTCAATCATCTCGTCGTCCATGCTACTATGCTAACGCCACCGCCACCAAGCTGCAATGATTTGCCGCGAATGAATACCGCCGAATCTGTCGATTCATCTTGTAGTGGTGCGTCAAATGCAACGTAGATTCCCATCCAATTAGATTGAATTTGGTATTGATGACTTGAAAAATAATAACGGTAACTCCATTGAAATGATTCACAACTAAAGTAACGAGCCAATTTTTTAAAATGTAAGGAGTAGAAAGTACAGATATTTGTGTAAAAATGTAAGGAGTAGAAGTAAAAAGTCACTATAAAAATAAGTAGTAAAGTAAAAATATCAGAAAAATCTACTTGAGTACAGTAATGAAGTATTTGTACTTCGTTACTTCCTATCTCTGCCTAATTCCAATAACAAAAATAAATCGACATCAGTAATCACCTAGCAACCATTACAGCATGAAACGCAGTGCAGGGAAGCTGCAATGAACCAAAGAATCTGTCTCATCGACGTCCTGAATATCTGCATTTAACTTCCACTTGATGAAGTCAGCGAGAGCTTACAAACTGTCAGCTTCCATTTAAACAATCCCTTATTCAGTTTGGCTGTGAAGGACTCAAGTTAGGGCAAATTCCCAAACATAGTTTGATTGCTATTTTTTTTTTTTTTTTTTTAGCAATACCCTGTAGTGATATAGTTTTCAAGCTGGTCTACAAAGAAGTTGGCACCTTATTGCCATGCTCTGGGAGCACTAAAGCCTCATTCGAATACCTAGGTTTTATAACTTCACCTATTTGCTACGTTTGGATAACTTGTTTTTTTGGGACGGCCATAGGTCTAAACAGTCATTCATGTACATGTCCATCGGGTAATAACGTAAGCCTGAAGGCTGTATGCCTGCAGCACAGCACTCCAGAACTGCTTTGCTGCCCTGGATAGAGTTTTCACTTTCGACACCACAAAAGTTGAAGGGTTAGGAGCTAGAAATAAGGAACAGGGGACTACAATATGAGGTATTTGGATTGAACCTATGTTTCGTTGACATCTCTGTTCCATTAAGTCCGTCTTTTTATAAGTGATTCAGGTCTGCAGCAAAAATGGGGAGTGGCGGCCTAGTGGTTAGGGCATAGGTCTTGGAATCCTGAGGTTGTGAGTAGTGTTGGCCAATGACATATTTTGGCCCCAATACGACACCTGATACCTGGCTATGCAGTATCGGCCGATACAGATACCATCTATTTGAAATTGATGTATGTGTGTGTATATATGAAGAACTGTATACTACTATGATGTAAGATAATTGCCATCATGGCTTTGTCAAGCTGCTGCCTACCTTTGTTAAGCAGGAAGAAGACTAATACAAAGTGTATCCAGTAGAACTTTTTATTGCCTACCTGGAATGGGTGACGATAGTTGAATAAACTTTTGGCCCTCAAAATGGTATCTGTGCCCTATTTGTGGGTACTCGCCGATACCGATGCCACCATTTTAGTGCTGGATCATGGCCATCCCGATACTGGCATCGGTGCAACACTAGCTGTGAGTTCAGACTGCCACTCTGGGTTTCTGAGCAAGACCCTTAACCCCACACTGTCCCCCTGGCGCCCCACAGTGGCAGCCCACTGCTCCACAAAGGGATGGGTTAAATTCAGAGGTTAATTTCTTAAATGCGAGATCAATAAAGTTAATTTATTGGGGAGTGGCGGCCTAGTGGTTAGGGCATAGAGCTTGGAATCCTGAGGTTCTGAGCTCGGCCCCACTCCCACAGACTGCCACTCTGGGTCCCTGAGCAAAAAGATCCACACTGCTCCCCTGGCGCCGTACAATGGCAGACCACTCCTTCCCAAGAGGATGGGTTAAATGAAGAGAGTTAAACATTTTTCCCGACAGCGTTTTATTGTCATAACACTCTCACAAGTATAGAGCAGCAAAATTAATAGGTCACCTATGAGGACTGTTTCATCTGTCCATTCTTTTTAATAATCCTTATAAGTCAATATTTGCACTTTGATGTTTCCTTTTTTCTTCATACTAAACAAAGAATGGGTTAGAGGGTGTCTTTTCCTTCCCTCATATTACTGTTAGTCACACCTTTATACTCACCAACTTACTAGTCGTGTGTGTCGGGGGGCGGGGTAACTTGATAAGGATAGGCAGTTCTTTCACCTGTCCAGTCACTGCGTGTCGAAAGAGGTGCACCTTGCAGGCTTCTCACGTCACAGTTGTCGCCATGACAGGCACTTAAATTTGTTGCCTTATAAGGCGAAAGCGTGCAAGGCGGGTGGGAAGGGGGAGGGGCAGGAAGAGCCTGTTAATATGACAATGCTTTCTGCTGCCCGGCAACTGGGCCGGCCTGCAACTCCAGTTCAACCACATTTTCTCACACACAGAGATACGGCTGTTTCCTTTTATTTCCCTCCTTTCTTATTTATGTTAAACCAGATGAATAATCAAATGTTTGGGATGTTTTTTCTTGTTCTCTTTGAAAATCTTTTGATTCTTGCTTTTGTTTCTCACTGAGGTGTGTGCAAATGTTAGTTGTCAGAGTATGAGAACCCTGCCCATGGTGGATATTTCTCTGTTCAAATGCTTCACATACCGATCAGGAAGAATTTACCAAGTACAAAAAAAATGTCCCCCCCCCAAAAAACCAAAACTTTACTCTCTCCTCCCTTTTCTCCATTTCCTGCAAAGTCTGCTGCAGCATCATGTGGATGTCAGGCCTAAATAGGCCTTGGCATTTCCTTTTTATTTTGTTTGAGTAAACTGCAAAAAATAGCTTGGCATGTTTTGGCTCACATGTCTAGATGTTAATTTTTGCATCATCGATTTTAAATAACCCAGACAAAATGGGTTTTGTGTGTCTCGTTGCTTTCTTTAAAAGTTTATCTATAGAGATCTTTAACATAAATTATTCTAAAAGTGGTTACTCTAAATAAGATGTTTGCTAAAATACAATTCTGTTGCTGTCAAATATATACTTTACTAACGTTGCTGTTTTTTTTGTTTTGAAATACATTGTCATAAATTTAGCAACACAAATATTGCATGCAAATGGAAACATTAGCAGGCCCTGGTATGTTAGAGGCTGTTTGGGTCTATTGTCTTAAATTAAGTAGCCAAAGCTGTTAAGAGTGAAGAGTTGCCCTACATCAGAAACGGGTATTTAAATATATTCAATTGCGTAAAACCTGTTGGCTATTGAGATTAGCACAGTAATGTTAGCCCTGCGGTTCTGAGTTGGCTCCGTCGTGGTTTGTAGTTCGTTAGTGGTCATTTTCCTGTTGTATTAATCAGCTTGTGCTGGTTAGGAGACAATTTAAACACCGGGTAATAACTTTAAATTGTGTCCAAACACAAAACTGCGTTGTGTTTGAAAGTCGAACTCTGGTTTTGGTTTGCTAAATTGTTGCATTAGCCCATGTAATTTTAGCAAGCTTCTCAGTTGGCTCAGGTTTTAGTGCATGGCCTCCTAATTAGTGTTGCTGCAATGCCATTTTTTGGCTCCAATACAAATGCCCGATACCTGGCTGTGCAGTATAGGCCGATACCTTCTGTTTGAAATTGATGTGTCTGTATATATATGAAGAACTGCATACTACTTGGATGTAAAATACTGGCATTGCTATCGGTGCTACACTACTCCTTATTTTCATTTTCCAAATGTCATATCATCCTTGTAAGAGGCGGCTCTGATTAACAGTTGAGCCGTCTGTAGATAACTGCTTCGAAAGAAATAATATGCTGATATTAGCTGTGTTGTTCCTATAATATATTTCGAAAGTTTCCACATTTTATCTACTTGCTGACATGTCTTTGGACCGAAATTAGCAGTTGATATTAGCATTAGCATACTAATGTTGCCTATAGTTTGACTTAACAGGTTATAGATGGTGTTGGCTACCTTGGTCAGTCTGTTTATGGTGCTTGTGTCTAAACCAGTAGTCACCTTAGCCTGAAGCAAATTCTAAATTTTTCTTCTTTTTCAGTTTCCTAGCATCTACAGTTCTCGGGCTTGTGCTTTTTAATGACCCTATTCACACTTTAAATGACTTGAGAATTTGTTCTTGGGTAATCGAAGTCTGGAAATGGAAATGAACCATAGATCCTGGCTGTTTTGCATGTTTTCTAAGCTTGTTTACTTTTATTTTATTTCCTTCTTAAAAGCTCACAGCTTTTCTTCATTTAGACGGTCTGCTTATGGTAGCTTTCCTTAAAATGTCTTAAACGATCAGATTGACGAGATGTCTCAATGGGCTGCTGAGATCCTATGAAAGTTAATAGGATTTTTTTTAATCAGCTATCTGTAATTGGCTGTGAAAGCTCATTTTTGTATGATTTTGTCAGCTTCTAGGTATTAGTGCATTATGGTCATTTTCATAACCAGTAACGACTATTTGGCTTACGCTGAAATCAAATCAGCTGTTTAAGTTTTGGAGAAATTGTTGTGCTTTGGCATTTTTACACTTTGGTGTACATTTTTATACTTAAGATTGCTAATGCTATCGGTTTTACTGTAAATGATTCTCATAACTTGTCTTTTAAATTTCCTCTTTTTTATCTCTTCGTCGTACTTTTCCCTCATAGTTTGCTTCAATAACCATAAATACAGATGTTTTTAGCATTATTATGCAGCATTCGAATGCTAATGTTAGCTTGAGACTGTTAAGGAAGTTGTACTTTATTTCATATTTTTAAGAAGGTAGCATAGCGAACAATTTAGTTGAAAGTTTTGATCACCTTATATTGATCCACACATTTACAGAGTCAACAGGTCCAAAGCCGGAAACAAGTTCCTTACAGAATGAATCATGTTGAGCAAACGGACTGTAACTCATCTTGAGTCATGAAGTTGCATCAAATCTTGTATAATTTACATATATTGCCGGTGTGTTTTCTGAGATAACATTTTTACTACCCTTTTAACAACATGCAGAGACTGAGGTTAATTTCTCTCAGTTCTGCTCTCGGCATAATTACTTCAGCTCTTTCACCAACAACTTCCTCTTTTTGGTTTCAGATGGGTTTTTATCAGTCACTCATGAAAGAAAACTGAAAAGTTAAAAGTTCCTTTTTAAAGACTGGGTACACAAGCATTTTAATGAGAGTTTTTCACTTGAAATAGCTGATTTTGTCGTAAATAAATGTATACTGGCTGCCGTTTAGATGCCAACTAGATAAACATTATTACCTAAGCCTTCCGGTTGTGTCCTGCCGCCAGAAATAACTGCATACTGTCCTTCTTGGTCTCGAGTGGTTCTTTGGATCAGACAGGTGGTTTTAATGTGAAAGGACGATGATTGCAGAGCGACGTAAACAGGCCAAATGACTTTCATGTGTCATTTTCTCTTCTTTGGCAACAGCAGACATCTGGCAGTCAGAATATTGCCTAATGAAAAGCATGTGTTTACACCAAGTGTATTTTTTTCTCAATTCAGATTCTTTGGGTTTTGCCTTGGTATCTACATTGAGTCACAATTGGGCAGTGCCAGTTTTACATTTGAGGGTCTAAACCTTAAAATATTGGTCATCATGCAAACCTGTTCCATCTACTGCACATTGAAAACTTGAAGCAGTCCAATGATCTGTGATACTGCGAAGCATTGAGGTGGTAATTTAATCTTGTATCAGTCTATCTTAATCAGAAAGACAATAGTAGTTTAAACACTATTGTGCTCCTGTGCAACCTGATCTTTATATGTCTACTATCTAGCAAAAAGGCTGGTATGCTGGTTCTGTTTTCTGCTGCCTAAACTGATCAACAACAGAACCACAGAACAGACTCGTAGCTCTGGAAGGATTTAACCTGTGGTTTTAATAAAAGCCTGCTGCAAACAGCTGACTGCTACCTCTGCCAACTGCCATTAGTGCCTGCCAGACTTGTGATCTGGACGATGTAAAAAAAAAAAAGCGAGAAAAATGGGTGTGCTGTAATAATAGTGACCTCAACTCATTCAGTGATTAGACTGTGCTGGTTTTGTAATGGGAGGTCAAGCTGGTGAAAGAAAGGGAACACCGTTTTAGCTACTGGTGACTGCTCGACAACAGCTGGAAACATTAAAGATGAATTACTGAAAGGGTCGACATGGACGTCAGAAAAGGGCAAAGGTTGGATTGGAGTTCAAAGGAGACTTTTGTTAAACAGTCACAAGTTCAGCTTAAACTCTTCTCTAGTAAGTTAACTTTGTTCTGAACTAAGGGGAGATGGAAAAGAAAGTAAAGATGTCAGATATTTGCTGTTACAATACATAAGAGAAAGTGACTTGGTATGCAGAGAGTTTAAGGAAAATCAAATATATATATGAGCATGGATCTTAGCTCTTCCTTAGCCTCTTTTTTTCTTTTTTTTTTTTTTACCTGAGCAAAGGCTTACTTTGGGTGGAGTATAATAACAGAAACCAGGTGTTATTCACACCCTTTCTTGGTTTCCAGGCAGTACTCTGGCCACACGCCTGACTAGGATTGGTATTCTCCTCACAGAGCTTGGATTGGAAACATACCTTGGCTGAATTTATTTTAATTTCAATTTCTAAACCAAGTTTAAGTCAACTTTGTGCATATTTGAGCTTTTATTACCTCATTAGCAGAGAGCTTGACATGTTTGCACTGATGCTTTAGTTTGGCTAACCCTAACCACTGTGTTTTAATAATGGGGAGTATAAACTAATGATAGAGAAGGAGTTTTGGGGGACCTAAAAGAAAATAAATCAAGAGGCCATTGATATCTATAAGTGATTTTAAAATTTTAAACTTGGCACATTGAAAACCAAGGTTATTTTGATATATTGGGAAAGTCTGACAGTTATGTTAAGCTAAAAAGCTGGAGCATATTTTAGTGTTCAATTATTCAGGAAAGATGTTCGGTTGCAGTTTCCGATCAACTTCTGTATAAACAATTATTGAGGTAAAAGTTAAAACCCTTAAACTTTCTCCTTAAGCAGAGGCTTGTTGAACGCAGCCTCTTAACCTCCCTCATCTGGAGTTTTCATTTCTTCCTGACATTGTTTGGCTCCCTCCGATTGCTCCTTTGACTCATAACCGAGCAGCACACTTTTAGGCTCTTCCCTTTCCTTATGGAGGGCAGCGCTGCTGAGATGTGTCATGATTGGACAGATGGTTGTAAAAGTTCAGATGGTGGATTTGCTCACATGTTTAATGTTTTACATGGTGTACAGTGGGATTCATCAGCTACATTCCTGGGGAATTAACATGGACATCCTCCACCCCCACCATTTCCTGTCCCTCTAAAGACGGGAAGTGGAATACCTAACGGCCGATTGGCTAAGAAGGGGAAAAAGTGATGGTTTGGTACAAGAGAAGCTAACGCTTTCTGTTGGATATGTCGACCTACTTTGGCTGTATCGCCTCGAAGTGCCCGTAAACAGCCTTTAAGTGGACCAGTTAAACAGCATTGATCTGAATTGCCTTAAGTTTTATCACCTACTGCCTAGAGAAAGGCATTTAACCCTCATAAAAAAATAGCACTTGAAGCAGCAATGAGATTAATCAAAGAACTGTAAATACATCAGCAGCAGTTTATTTTGGAGCATATTGTTGTTTATTAAGCTAATCCAAAATTGGAAAGATACCAGCAATGACTTTAGGGGCCCTACTATGTCTGACCATAAGTTTGCAAACTTTTTTATAAGCCTATTTTTATTTATTTTTGGTCAATTATTTATAATGAAAGATAATTGAAAGTGTTAAACATTTAAGAGATTCTGTGCGAGTCGACATCCAAGCATATTTCCCCCAACCACAGAGAGAGTAGTCCAAAAAATAAATAAATAAAATAACATTGAAAGCTCCACGTTGGGCTTTGTAGGCCTCATTTAGCATTTTAAGTTCATGAAAACGCATAAAGAAAAAGTCCCTGCCAGTATGGCTTGTTTGGATGACTTGTCAGGAGCAGTTCTCTTAAAATAACCCAATTAATGCTAAAGAGAGTATACTTTCATTTTGCATTGGCATGTCATTTGGCTGAGGACACATCTGTTCTAGATGTTTTTAGACTTAACTTGACTGATTACTCGTGGAGTGAGAGAACGAGCTGAGATAAACCAGAAGATGATGGTGGAATGAGGAAGGAAATGAGGCTGGTGAGTCGTTGAGGAGTCAAGTCTTAAGGATGTACTTGAAAGGGAGTTTGAGGGAGGAAGAACATAGTTCAAATTCCTGATGGTGTGTCGTGTTCAGCAGAGTTGACATAAACACAATGTGTCCTCACAGTGCAGACTTGGCTCAGGAAGGCCAACTTGAAGCGAGGTGTTTGAATTGTTCTGCTTTTTTCTCTCTAGAGCTTCCCCAAACGAACGAGCCGACAAACGGCATTTGAACGCAATGATAAATTAACCGCAGAAGGGAAAGTCACATCTGGAAAGGCTTATAGTTAAAGTTTGCAACAAACAAGTCTTCACTCTGCTTGTGTTATGCCCCCAGGCATGACCAATCAGTGTCCAGTCATCCAGAGCTCTGGACTCCCTGTTCTAAACCAAGATCAAAGATTCAGTGTCCCCTGTCCAACTACAGGCCCTCTCCCCTTCGTTTAATCCCAGGAAGACTCCCTGTGTGCCATTAAATCTCTTCATCCCCCTCCCGCTCTGAGCTGTCACACAAAAATTAAAGCTAGCGACAGAAAACTATTCAAGCAGAAAACTATTCATCTATATCTATTTAGATAATGTTTTAAGCAGAGTTTGGGCTTTTTTTTTTTTTGGTTTTCTGGTTGAACATGGATGCCATCCATTCTTGGTATCCTGGGTGGTATTTACTCTCCTGAACTCTTTAGCTTATTGCCTCAAAGCCTTCAACACTTGTTACCTCTTTTAGAAACTACAGAACTTAAAAAGGTGATAAGGTTTACTTTTATTTTATTTCCTCCTTAAATGCATGCCCTACATAGTCTGTGTGATACCACATACTTTGGAGGATTAATATTCTTAAGCTCTTGCTAATTCCTTTGTCGGTTGCCCCTAGAAGAAGTAAAATAATTTGAAAGTGGTCTTACTTATCGGGTCTATTATAAAGTCAACCGAACACCTACTAAAGAAAACACAATTTTTCCTCAGATATCTTGGAGGAGTTTCCTGGAAGGTTTGGATAAGCTTCCATTTCTGGGTAAATTTCCTGACAAAAGGGGCTGAAAAGCAAACGTACAGGGTGGAAGATAGGAACGCAAGGCTTTTGCGGTGGGCAGTGTCAACAGAGTTATGCAACGGTGGACTGTGTGATATGGAGTGGAGCAACATGCCAAAGTTACAGCCAGTTTATATTGACACACAGCAGCTAGAAATGGCCTCATGTGATGTCGAAATATTCATTCTTGGTCTGCAAGAGGCCACAAATATGGGCTGACATTTGTTGGAGCTGATCCTAGATATGCGAGTGGGATGTTTATATTTTGTACATGCCAAGTGATTTTTATGGCTTCAGTTGGACTTGATGGAAACAACAAAACTGGATTTTTATTTTATTCTTTATGGATAAACTTAAAATATTTAACAAGAGGTTCAAACTGATTTAAAATCACATGCTACTGTTCAGGGCTGAATATCACTGCAGTATCATTTTGAGACATGGCCATATCACATATAGCGCAGCGATGGTTGGCTAATGCATTTTAAATGCTCGGATCTTTTATTTTTCATGCTGGTGATAAATTTAGCCAGTCGGCAGGATTTCACTGCAGCCGACGCTAATACAGAACAGAAATGGCGTTGCCCAAAATACTAAAGGTCAGAATGATAAAAGCACAGCTGAGAAGGGGAGGAAAGGAGAAAATGGGCAGATATCCTGTCTGAAACTTTAAAAGTTGTTAATGACTTTTTTATTTTATTGTACTTTAAAAAATGTTTTCTGATTCATGTGGTTGTGTATATTGCATTCAGTAGTTCCCTGATTTTAAAACAATCCTCACCTTGCTGATGCTAATATGGTTTCAAAACTTGCATTGGAAAGCGCTGCATTCTGACCTCTGGAAAGAATCTACCACCAACAAAGGCAGGAAGAGGCTTGAATCAATGAGTGCCTGAATTGCCATTTTAGCCGTTTCCTCCTGCATGTCCTCCCAGTCTGTTATCCTTTGCCTCTTCACATTTTCAAAGCTTTGTTTAGAAGAAAAAGACGTGACCTGAGATGAGATATTTGAACTTCATGACCCTTTACCTAACCTGCTAAAGACCTTTTTCAGTTAGTCGAACTGCTAAATTAAACTTTAAAAAAAAGTGTTTTTAGCTTGATTATAACTTCAGAAAAGTCTGTAATTTTCTATCTTCTAGCTCAGAGACGCTCTGCTATAGCATATCAGTGCCTAGTGTTGCAGTATTAATGGTCATTGTTAGCATCTTGATGCTAATATCTAGCTAATATCTTTATACCAGTATGCCATTAGCCTATAAATGCAAAGCAACAGCTCTTCAGTGCAAACATTGCATTATACATGCTAACCATTAGCATCACTTTGCTACTATAAAATCCTGTATTGTCTAGACATGTTGGGTGTTATCCTCTCAGAGGCTGTTGCTTCATTATTAATGGTTACCATCATGCTAATCTATTATGTCTGAGATCAAATTTGGCCGTTAGCCTGGGAAAGCTAATTGTTGGATGAGACTTGCTAAACTTTAGCTAGTATCAGAGTGTTAGTAATCCTATGCACTTTGCATTGGTATAATGCTTTATTGTTGAATTATTAATGATATTATAATGGTGAACATTAGCTTTCTAGTCTAGTTATAAGGTTTACTTTGCTGCTTCTGTCTCCTTGAACCCCAGTTGGCCTCAGCAGATGGCCGCTCACACTGAGCCTGGTTCTGCTGGAGGTTTCTTCCTGTTAAAAGGGAGTTTTTCCTCTCCACTGTCGCTACAAGCATGCTTAGTGTAAGGGATTGCCTCAATGAGTCGATGCAATCAACTGGTTTTCCTTAGATAGAAAACTTTGACTCAATCTGACTGCATGATCTGGTGAACTGCAAAGTGCCTCAGATGACATGTGTTCTGTGTTGGCACTATAGAAATAAACTGAATTGAATTATCAAATAGTTTGTCTAAACATGGTAGGTGATTCTTTCTTAATGCTAATTGTGTTATGCACATTAATCTTTATAGAACAAGTGCTACTTTTTAAGTATTGTTTTTAATCTGAACACTTAAGGTAATTTTCTTTATAGTTTTTCTACTTTTATACTGTTCAACAAAGACTATCTGTAATCTAGTTTTTCATTATCCTGGACAAGCTAAGTGTTAGCTTTTCAGTGCTTATTGTTAGCCTCATTACTATTTTAGTTATTCAGGAGGCTTGACATGCTTTTTGTGAACTTCTTTGAGTTTTATTTTCATAAAAATATTTTTTTCTCTGTGAGGAATTATCGGTTTATGAAAAAAAAAAAATGATAGAGCTGACTGAACTAAAGAATAATAATGTAACAATGTATACCAGGAAAGCACTGAACCTTTGGACCAATATTAACATTGCTCTCATGGTTGATAAAGTATATAGTCTTTCTTTTCCCTCTCCTCCTCCCATTTTTGTTAAACTTCTACCCAGGCTGTTTAGTAATGACCCTTTCTGCCTCTGAATATGCACCATGATGAGACTGTCAGGTTAAACCGATGGGGACACGCAGCCTCTAAAAATAGGGCAACGTTAACGGAAAATCTTCCTCAAAGAGTCACCTGAACGACAAGATGCAACATCAGATTCAAAGCTAAGCTAATTCAGATGGATTAAATGTCCCACAAAACAATACATGCAGCAGATCTAAAAGTCAAGAAAAATTTCTCTTTTTTTTTCTGGGATAAAAATTAGAATTACCAGATTAAAACTTTTTGCTCTTCTTACAGAGATATCTTAATATCTCTGGGCTTAGAGGAAGACTTTTTCTTCTTCTCCTCTAAGCCCTGAAAAGATTGTCTTACTCTTCAGTATTTTAAAATGTGGCGCCCCTTTCCCACATTTAATCATTCTTTTCTCTGTTCTCCCATCCCTCTCAGTCATCCTCTGCCCCCCCTCCATTTCCTCTCCTTCATCCTGTCCTCCTGTCCTTAATCCTCCCTTTCCTTTGTTTCTGTTTGCTGCTATATTAAGGCTGCTCCAGTGAGTCCTGTGCTGCGCTGGACACAGGCGATGAAGCTTGTTGAAAACAGTCTGTGTTAAGTTGTTGACTCACATAATGGTATATCTGAGGGGCATTAGGCTGGCCAAGAAGTACACAGCAATTACGCGTTTGTCTTCTCCCTCTGGGAGTTGTGTGTGTGTTTGCTCCATGATATTACAGCTTAGCTTTACAGACTACCTGTCAGCACATGAAGCCCCCCTTAGTTTGTCTGTGTTTGTGCACACATGTTAATGATCACCTGTCCAGACTTGAGAAGATAATGAGACCAGAGCAACCCCTGCTGCAGAAGCAGACTGCTGGCATGGGGAAGCTGAACCTCGCAGCCAAATTTTCTTTCCTCCACTCCATCGTTTCTCATTTCGATCCCAGAAGCTGGCGTTATGTTTGGAGGATCCTTCTCTTATGAGACCTGGGAGAATCTTGTTAGCCTGAGGCTTTTTCCTCCCTCTGAGTTTTTCAGATGTCAACCTACAAAACCTCCCAGGTTCAGCTGTAGCCTGCGGGGGACAGTGTCCTGTTGCTGCATCGCTGCTCTACAGTAGCAAGCTGTGTATCCTGTTACACTGCCGCCTAAATGGGCCTGCATGAACCCTGAGAGCAGTGAAATCTACACGGCACTGCGCTCTTTATTCCTCTCAATTAGTCCTTTATGGATGTTTTATCCCTGAAAGGCCCTGAAGTTTTTCAGTAGATGTAGCACAGTGAAGTCAGTTTATATGTAGATAATTAACCATCTGTGGTGAAATAAGATGAAACAATAAAACTGTTTTCTGCGAGTATAAATTTAAATAATCTCATGAAACAATTTGAGATAAACTGCGACCGTATTGGCGTATTGCATTTCATGGAGCAGCCCTGTTTTTAATTGGTCTGGGTCTAAGAATAGGAGCCTTTCAGCCGGACCAGACTAGTAACTGGACTGTATTCACTGGGCCAGGAATCCATGATGGTTTCTGTCCTGCCGGTCCAGTCCGGCCCACTGCTGTCCAAGTTCTTTGAGGTTGTTCCTCCTGCCAAAAGGTCCACAAATAAAACTCTGCCATTGCTGTAGTTCTGCAGCTTTAGGTTTTATAGACTCTAAATTCCTAAGCGGCATTTCTGAATTTTTATTTTTCGTTTTTCTCCTCAGAGCTATGCTGCTTAGCAGCGATGCTCTGTCGGGCAGATGTTTAAAACTTGCCCCCAATGTCGTCACAGTTTGTTTTTAATGACTTACTTTAATGTTGTCTTGATCAGTCCCTTTTCAAAAGATGTTGGGACCAAATACGTTCTTGTTTTATTCCTAAATTACATTATGGTCCAACATAAATCAACAAAAAAAAAAGAAAAATGACACAAATTGTCCTTTTCATCAGGCTGCTTGTGAGGAAGTACCTGAATATCACTTCATATTTGAGGTTAGGAATGCTGTAGTGCCTTAACGATTAATGTTAAGTAAAGTTTTAGTGATGGGTAGACGTCAAAATAAAAGGGTCTAGAAAACATTGAAAAGCCTTTCGAACTGTTAGAAGGAAACGGGGGTGGGGCTGCCCTGAAGGAATAGACGTTCCTCTCCACTGTTGCCACATGCTTGCTCAGGAGTGCTTATGAATAAAAGTTGGTTAGTGTAGTGTTTTGGACTATTTCTGGAATCATGTTAACGCTGCCTTAATATTAAATATTTTTGCTCCATTTTGTTTTTGTGGCAAAAAAAAAACAAAAAAAACTAATCTGTCTCTGCCTTACACTGTAAACGTTACCAAAGGAAGCTGAATAACCTCTGCTGCCGGCTGAGGCTAAATGACCTCAGCATCATCAGGTTTTGTTTTTCTTACAGCAGAGGAATCTGACGACATGAAACGGCTGCATGTTTCAGCGCATCCTTGGAACTAGACAGTTGTGATTGCAAGTGCTAAAGAGCTCACCTGGATGCAGGTTTGCACCTGCCTGATTGGGAGCCAGTTCAACTAGCTGACGGCTGCTAGCAGAGGTGTGAGAAAGAAGCACAACTGACATCCATGGAACGTGGATTTTTTTTCTTTCTTTCCTCTCTGCTCTTCATTGGCTGAGAATGCATGAATCACGCTGGGAACATTTGAATAAGACTGATGTTCAAAGAGGTTTAGTTGTGAAACGTGTCACCGCTCAGTCATCTCGCTGTGATGGTGAGCTCATCAGTGTAAAACAGAGGAGGAAAGAAAAAAAGGGTGTGTGATCCACAGAAAGCTCACACCCTCCTCCCTCTGCCGTCATGAGAAGGTTTGAAGGTGGTTGTGAAAGGGCGGTTGTAAGCCCTGCTCATTCTTTCCAATCTTAGAAAGACACACCCTTATCTGTGTGTGTGTGTGTGTGTGTGTGTGTGTGTTTTTGGGGGTGTATGGACCAGTAATATCATTAGGATGTGTGTATTGTAAAGATGTGTAGACAAATTGGCTGGGGGACTAATTGGTGTTTGGATCTATTGGCTTCACAGATGTGATTGGTGTATGGGGCTGGATTTTGATGTGTCCCTTGAGTACATTCCTATTCAAGGAGTGGTGTGTGTGTGTGTGTGTGTGTGTGGGTGGGTATGTGTGTGTGTTGGAGGTGTGACGGATCAGTCAGTCATCAGAACTTTGAGTTTTCAGAGGCGTGTTTCCTTTGAAAGTCAGCCGACAGGAGGTCGGGGGGGCATGAAGCCTAGATAGGTGCGTCCATGGGTCGCATGCTTTACCTCTGCGCCACTGTTCTTCTTACCCTCTGATTTAGAGTTTTGCTCTGTGGTAGCCATCTTATCTTTAACCTTTGACCCCATTCTGTTCAGACAGGAAATGATGAATAATGTATTTTGGGTTCAGTGGCTGATGCCACATAGAAAAATTATTCTGTCCTTTAATTTGTTGAAATGTTTGAATATTGATGTCTGCTGTTGTAAACAGCTGATGTTTGTTTTATTTTGTTTCTTTAGAAAAAAGTGTTTATTAGACTCTAAAAAATTGTATATCACACATTACCTTATATTATCGGATATAAATTCAGTAAAATGCCTCCTGGCGTCTCTGGCATAGTTAGATATTCAAGATTTTATTTTTATTTTTTTTGTCACAATTGCCTGATTTGGGCTTTGACAGGCCACTCAGGGATTTCTTATGACCTAATTGTTACGCAGTCATTGGTGGCTTAATTAACATGTTTTGGTCATTAAATTACTGGGTTATGGTTTCCCACAAACCATGACACCCTCACCTCCATGCATGTCCATATAAAATAAATTCAGTTGTTAACTGTAAAAGTTTTTATCTCCCAAATTTGAGCCAAGCTTTCGTGTGTTTTCTCATTTTTCTCATCCTGAACTTTAACATCGAGACTGAGGCCTGTAGAGTCTGAGCAGTTTTCTCCTGAGGACTGGGATGTCTAGTCCTGCAAAGATTAGCAGCTGTCTGAAGGATGAGGGATTGAAGTAGGTTCCATAATAATATTCTTGAATCCGTGTGAATAAACATGTGGAGGATCTTTGCATAAAACCTTACAACTAAAGAAGTGTATTCCAGCTGGAAGCCACAGAGCATCGGTGAATTATAAAATATATTTATTATATATTTATACGATTGCAGAAACTGAAGACAAGTTTCATCAAAGCCTGAAATGGGATGTGAAAGATTCCCTACAAATTTAGTCACTGCAGCTGTTTGAACCAACACATACGTAGTTTTTGTTTTGCCCCAAAATGATCATCAACTTTTACCTGCAGGTCAGTCGTCCATAGGGGAGTGGCTTAATCCCACTGGAGGAATTTCAGGTGTTCATTTAAGGTTTGCTCATGTGGAAAACGGCCAAAAGTAAATGATTTTATTTGCAGGTTATACAGTGACTGAGCTGAATGCTTGCAGCAGTGATTAAACTGAAGCTGTTACGTAAGAGAGCAACAGAGGATAAGAGCTCCATGCCTTCTTAACGCTCGGATCCAGATTTTCTGTCCTTCAGCTCGTTATCCTCGGCTGAGGTCAGCGCTCCTCTGATCTGATCTGTGCGGTCGGGTTAAACAGGATCCACCAGTTAACTTTGAATTCAGCCTCTTCTCCTTACAGGAGCCAGAGACTGTTGACGTTATGAGTTTAATAGGCCTCTGTAAATGAGATGTTACAGGGACTAAAGTTCAACCAGGATCACATGGGAAGCAGCATTTATGAGCGATGACAACATAGGAGGTTTGAAGGTTTGTGTCAGTCATGTGCTGCACCTGATGCTCACATATCCCATTTTCTGCAGAAGCGGTGTGTCGTGTCAGAAGACCTTGAAGTAGAACAAAATAAATGTTTTCTTTGCAGTCAGAGATCCAGAACATGATGATAACCTGATGTATCCTGCTGCCTGGTGTTTGGGTTTGATCTGAGATACGCTCCTGCTGCTTGTTGTTGCACCAATTCTCTGCAGGTCTCAACCTGCCTGATTTTTCTGTCAGCGCTCCCAGAGGCAGCAACTGTAGTTTCATTCAGCTTATTTAGGTTTCCTCTGATACCTGCCAGCAAAATGTATTACTGTACCGGCAGTAGAGCTGCTCTATAAGGCTTAAACACAAAATATCTGAATATTCTTTTTCATACCAAATCCAGTTATTAATTTGTTTCCTCTTTAGATTGATTGGAAAAAATGCAATTAATTATATATATAAATATTTTTTCCCCATCCCAACGAGGACTTGACCTGAATTCTAACTGCTACTAAATCTAAACTGTGAAACCTGCATATAAAACAAGCCTCCAGGGCCCGCCATGATGAAAATGTGACGGTCAAGATGTTTGCAGCTGGTGGTATCACACAGGGAGCCAGTTTCCTGGTTATTAGAATACATTTTAGAGCAAAGAGAAATGAAACCATGTGATTTTTAACTATGGAAGCCCAAGAGGAACAATTGTAAATAAAAATCCGAATTTGAATAATTTAAATGATCAATTCCGTGTAAACAAACACAAAAGGAACTTCCACTCCATGTTTTTTTTTTATGGACAGCGGCTTTTTAATCGATCTAAACAAAACACCGAACAAAGTGTTAGATTCACACAACAGCTAAGCTGCGTTTTCAGAACCGCTGTGCCTGATCTGTTATTAAGCCTCCCAGCATTATCTGCGACCTTTTTATATCTTCACTATATTCTTCAGTGTCGGCTTAGAGAAAACACCGTAATGAGTCTAAATTGACTTCTGACACCTTCTCTTAACAGCACTTTGCTCCATGACTAATTTCCCTCCCTGATGATGAAAACCGTACATATTTATTGATATTTTATGCAGCTGTTGACCTGTGCTGTCATGATAGCATTTCTCTGCTCTTTTGGGAAGATTGAATCTGAAAGATTAGGTTTTCAAACTTGGCGCTTAGTCTATGTTGAAATCCTCACCTCTGTTAAAAAGCTCCGTCATCCAATTAGGAGATGAGCTGCTGATCAGGAGACTTTTATCTCTGCTGTTTGGACATTTTCCAGGGATCTGATTGGGAGGAGGCTCATGCAGACCCAGATCTTTGAGTGCAACTAAATGTAGCCTCTCCTCCTTTAAGGACTCATTCAGGAGGAGCTGGGTAGATGCATTTCTGATCATGTTATCCCATCATAGATAAATAGGGGGATAATCACTTTGAGTGGCTTAGAGACAAGCTATTTGTTTGAGGTTTGAATAATAGGAAATCCTGAGACGGCAACATAGCAAACCTTTAGATTCCAGTGAAACGTCTAAAGATGTCTGAAGGAAAAGCTGCAGATTTCCAGTCTGTTTTGATATGGAGCCACAGAAGGGCGTTTAGTTCCCTCAGTAGGTTGAATAAGGTCATATTTCATGGCGATGATGAAGCAGTTTTATTTTAGTATAACAGTTTCAAAAAAGAAGTTAAAAGTCGTGTTTTGTTTTTGTAATTCATGATTGTAGATTTTTATAGATTAAATCCTGAAATTATAACAATCTCCTTAAAGTTGGTGTAAGGTTACCAATTGCAGATTATTGTACTGGTATTTTAAAAGATATTTGATCCACAAAATAAGTTGTCTGGAAAGACCTTATTACTCATGTTGATCCATGTGTAGGTTGTGTGAAACATGCAGCTGCAGATATTGTTCCACATGTTGAGACTTGTTGAATGCATGACTTTCAACTGAAATCACTGTAGCTCCTAAGAAACTTCATGCTCTTACAGTGAAGTGCCTCTTAGAGCTGAGAGGCTGCAGCTGTAATCGAACTTCACATTTCTGCTTTTTTGGTGCAGATACTGCAGTTTGAAGAGGCAGGAAAAGCTGTGTAAACCTGAGGGAGCTGCTCAGAGGGGCCTTTAGTCTGCAGCTGTTTGTTGCGTAAATCTCATGTTAAAGCAGCAGTTCAGGTCCCTGTCTGATTAGGAGTGTGAGAAACAATCATTTTGCAAAAATATTGCAATATAAATAATAGTGATACTGTATTGTGATAATATCGTATCGTGACCCAAGCATCGCGACATGTATCGAATCGCAACACCCATGCCAATACTCACCTCTATCTACACGCACACACCACACCAAAAAGACACAAAAATCAGAATTATTTTTTTTTTTCGGCCCATATGCAACCTGGATCTGATGTTTTCATAGCTGTCTGAACAACACAGATCCGTTTTTATACGAATCTGATCTTTTCAAATGCGACCTGCGTCTGAACGGTTAGGTCGCATTAATCCGACCTGAACGCCATTAATACCCGACAAAGGTCACTATTCCGCGTCTTGCTATGAAGACCGTGGCAGACGATGCGGAGAGCAGTATTTATGTTTAACAATCCTGAAAAAGATTGTTTTTATGGTTGAAAAAGATCATGCTCAGGATTGCTTATGAATAAAATTTGGTTAGTGTAGTGTTTTGGACTATTTCTGGAATCATGTTAACGCTGCCTTAACATGAAATATTTTTGCTCCATTTTGTTTTTGTGGCAAAAAAAAAAAACAAAAACAAAAAAAACTAATCCGTCTCTGCTTTACACTGTAAACCATCATAGATCTACGTCGGCACTACCATCCGTATTTACTTCTGTAAACACAGAGCTGGCCTGTGATGTCATTGCGTCCTTTACTTTGCATGCTGGACACAGTTGTTTGACTGCAGTTCACACAGTTCGCATACAACTCGCATATATTTAGAAATGTGAACAGCACCGCAACAAAAAAAATCTGATTTCGCAAAAAAAATTCGAATTTTCGCAAAAAAAAAATCGGATTTCACAAAAAAAAAAACGGAATTGAACATCAAGGCCTGCAGTGTGAACGTAGCCTATGTCTGATGGGATCATTTTGATCAAATTTACTGGTCTGAAAGCAGAATTTAGATATGAATAAAGCAATAAATGAATATTTTATACAAAACCTATAAATGATCAGCTGAAAGTGTTTGGTTGATGACATACTGACAGGCGGTGATTTATGCATCTATGCTGATTGTCTGTTCCAAGCTGGAACTTCCTGTCATTGCAATGCCACTTCCTGCTGCATTGTTGGAGTGTCTGCGAGTATGTGGCAGCTAGGCCATTGTCCTCCTGCTGCCCACCTACTCTGTCTGCACGTCTGTTTGTTTCCGTGAAATCCATCCACCCTCCTCTCCCTCCGTCCTCTCTGGGAGAGGGAAGGCTGTGCAGGGAGAGAGGGCTGCTTGGTATCGGCCCATCTGGGGGAGGGGTCCCCTCACGCACACACGGACGCACACGGCGGGCTGGGCAGCGCTGGGGGCTGAAGGGTGCTATTATCCAGCCGGCTCAATGGGAGCTTTGTGCCGCCGGCCCACCGAGGCCGGCGGGGAGAGAGGCGGGGCAGCGAGCAGCACCCTGTCATAATGTTTTTCAACAGGAGGCTTTACAAACACAGGAGGCGTTTGTGTTTTTATTCTGGTTTTATTCCTGTAAGTCAAATATGAGCTTGATCAGGGTTTTCCAGAACATTCAGCGCATATTGCTGCTGATTCAGCTGCTTTGTTCCGCTTTGGTAGTCATGAATCTGATGCTGCTCTTCTAATTTTTACCCATTTTGGTTATGAAGATGAAACAAAAAGGTCATCATGTAACATCTGAAGAACCACCTTCAGCAGCCATGACGCTGTTTCATGATGGACTTTATCATCCGCTCATGGCAGAGGAGTTTTTGCCCAACATTAACTCTGTTTGTTTGCAGGCATTTGTTTCTGCACACGTCTCTTTTTGCTCCAACCAATCAGGAGGGTTGAATTTGGACTTTGAGATTCTGTTGTAGATGCGATGCTGTGTTTGAGGTCATTATCCCGTTTATGACCCAGATTTGGACAGACTGGATGCCTGCCATGGGACTCTACAGTGTTTCTGTAGGGCTGGTATCAGTACGTCCTGATGTTAACATTCCTTGGTCAGCTGGTATGGTCCAAACGTGGCACTGTGCATTAGAACCTCTAAAAGAGTCGGACTTTAGGGAAGCTTCCTTCAACCCTCACTAGTGTCTGATTCTGTCTTTAACTCCTATCTATAAGCTGCAGACACTCTGCTGCACCTCTCAAATTGTAGGTGACTGCAGACATAAGGCCTCTGATTGGTCAAATCTACATCCGCTCTACACGTCTATACGTGGTACCTTATCGGCTTGTTTTGTTTGTATGACCGATGCCATTGTGGAAAATGACTTGTGAAGATGGACCAGGAAGAAGAGTGAGGTGCGCGAGAACGCTGGGATGCTTTTTCCACCTGGATCCCCGCTCTTTTTCGCCCTCATGTCCCTACGTTGTCGCACAAACTTTACCCAATTTCCTCACCGCATCGGCCGTATCTAGACCCACAGCTTGCATTGTGGCGTGGAATAACATAGCGCAGACCACGCTTCAATATTAAATAAAAAATATATGCAACAAGCTCACTGCGACACACTGCTGCAGGAGGATAACCAGCTCATAAGACAAAATGGCCTGTCTCTGGTACGATGCTCTCAGATAATCCATCGCATGGTTGAGTAAAGGCATCTATAATCCTATCCTGATTGATGAGCCCCAGAATGTCCTCCTGATGTCTTCCTATTTTATCATGGTGTTAACACATGCTTCTATGCTCCAGAGTAGGCTTGTCCCGATCCGATACGTGGATCGGATCGGGACGCCGATATTGGCAAAAAAATGCGTATCGGCAAAGCATGTAAAATGCCGATCCAGACTGCCGATCCAGTTTTTAAAAAAAAATCCGGTCCGTATTTTCCAGTTTCGCCGATTGAAACGATCCATTCCACTATTTTGCGCCAGTGTTCCCCTGTTTTGCATTTTTATTAAACTTACAGTAATACTTGCACCTTTAACTGTTTACGGTTTTACTGTTCACTGTGCAATTTCAGATTGCTATTTGTAATTTTGTCCAGTTTGTGTTTATCTCTTAATAAACAGGTAAGTTTGTTGTTACCAAGCATTGTGTTTTATTCAATCTCACCTAATTTAGCTGGCTAGATGTTATCAAGAGTACTAAAACCCTTTTCAACATGAGTCTTATAACTAAGGCTAAATACTTTAACTTAAACTTAAATACATGCTCGGATAGGCTGGTATCGGCCAGTATCTGTATCGGATCGGAAGTCCAAAAACAATATCGGTATCGGATCGGAAGTGCAAAAACCTGGATCGGAACATCTCTACTCCAGAGTAGCTCCTGTTCCTCGTTCAATAAGGTGCCTGCCTGTTGCTTTTCCAAATAAGAAAAGCATAAAAGACTGAAGTCTTTGCTTATTATTATTATTATTATTTTTTTTTTTTTAGTCCTGATTTTACTGAGCTTGTGTGTGACTTTTCAGAGTGAGGCTTTCACATATTTTTGGGATGTTTTTCTCTTGAATGACATGAGCAAGATCCCGCAGAGTTTATCCTTGCATTTTATTTTTGATCCATGGCGTGACAGAGTTCTGGTTTCCAGCTCCCTGGAGAGAAACCTTTTTAAAATGCAGCCAGAGGCAGAGGAACGTACAGATTGAATGTTTTAGATCAGCTTGCTTTGGAGAAGTTCGTCTTCTTCACTTTTGTATGGAGGGAGGTTTTTCAAAATAAAAGGGAAGTTGATCAAAAATAAAATATGAAACATTTTGTTTCCTAATTAGATTTTTTTTTATTCCTATTTTTGTTTTTTATTTCAGATTTCATATTTGTTATTTTTTCAGCTTTTCTTTCTTTGAACTGCATTCTTTTCATTCATTCATTGTTTCACAGATCATTCTCTTCACTTTGAGCCCAATATGAACGCTGGCTTATTGCCCATATTAACGAATAAAAATGATGTTGCCAACATCCCTGCAGACCAATAGATTTTTTTCTAACTCTGGGAAGTACAGAGAATGTGATCTGAAAAAAGAATAAGATTCATAAAACTTGATCTGAAATAAAAAAAAAAAAAAAAATTCTTTAAAATAAAAAAATATGAAATTAACTTTTTTTTTTAAAGTTTGATTTCTGTTTATAAAACATGTTCTTTGTAACAATAATGGGACAAAATTCACTCCCTACTTGTGGTCATTGGTTTAAAAAGGTGGTGCAGCCGAAGAGCTTCTGTCTTAGTTGGTTTATATTATTCTTTGGAGATGAACGGATTTAAAATGCTGTTTAACCAGAATGAATTAAAGAGATTATGTTTCCGTTTTAACGCCTCCTTTCGTTGTTAACTACCCCATTCTCTCACGTCTCCCTTTTCTATTAAACCTAAAGTTTGAATATTCTCCTAAAACATGTAAGAACAAACCAATTCAGACAGTGACTAATCTACAATTATTTTCTGTTCTCTTTCTTTTAGACGTTTACGGCTTGGTGCAACTCCCACCTGCGGAAAGCTGGCACGCAGATCGAAAACATCGAGGAGGACTTCAGAGATGGACTCAAACTAATGCTGCTGCTGGAAGTCATCTCAGGTGAGTCTCTGCAAAGTCCTCTCCATGAGGGGAGAAGGTTTCTATTGGTTAAAGAAGCTTTCCTCCGGATCATCTCAGCTCTGATGGTGAAACAATGCAGGATCTGCTCTGTGGATGACATGTTGAAGCCAAATGTTGCATCCATACATCCATCCATCCATTTTTTCCCTTAGTTTTTCCCCTCATCTACCTGTTTGTCTAACTCTCTCGGTTCATTTGACTCTCCTTCTGTTTCCCAATTGATCACTTTCTCTGTAAGTTTGATTCCATCTTTATCCGCTTTTTTCTATAAATTCACCAAATTGTCTTTTCGCTCTTTTGTTGTTCATCCTTCAACCGATGTTTCCATCACATCAAAATCTGCTGTTTAGTTCCTCATCATTTGTATTTAGACACTTTTTTTTTTTTTTAAGTGGGAGAAAAAAAATCTGCTTAGTCAGAAAATAAGTCTGGAAAAGTTTGGATTTGAGTCATTAAAAACTGTAGAAACCCTGTGGCCTTCTGGCCCACATTCACTTCATTTTTGAGTGATGCCGACGTTGCTGCTGTAACTTTAGCCTCCCTGACGGAGCAGCCGTTTTGCTGAGCGTGCGGAAACGTTTGCAGGAGCGAACTCCTAACCCCCCTCCTTCACGTTTGTTCCTCTGTGCCTGCAGGCGAGCGGTTACCAAAGCCGGAGCGAGGCAAAATGAGGGTGCACAAGATCAACAACGTGAACAAAGCTCTGGACTTCATCGCCAGCAAGGGAGTCAAGCTGGTCTCCATCGGGGCAGAGGGTAAGATTAAAGAAACCGAGCCGGTTCCACATTAAAAAAGGTCACTCCCAATAACTCCATGTCACTGCCAGCTCAAGATAGCCTACAACACTCTTTGAGCAAATGAAATCCTGTCCTAATTACACTACAAAAAAAAAAAAAAAAAGTTTTTCCTCCTAAGTTACCAGAAGAAGGTTTTGATTCTGACAGCAGTTGTGTCTTTATGTGTCAATTAAAACCAGAATCAGCTGATCCACGTTTTCTCTTTCCTGCTATTTGTTTTATAACCAAATTAGCTGCTATAAAAATTACAGTTCTACCATAAAATGCAGAGATTTGATTTAATGAAGGTGTTGTCCCAAAGCTGCATTCAAAGTCTGTTTGGAAATCCCCCCTTTGAATAGTAAACACATTCTGTTTCTACCTCCAGAGTGGGACTTTTATCCATACGGATGGCTGACGCTGGCCACATTAACAATAAAACCAGATCCTTATCAACTGATCCGAAAATAAAAAGCCAACAAAAGTCTGAACCTTTTTTGGTTGCAAAAAAATGCATCACAAATGAACCTTTGAAATACATTTTTTAAACCATTATCTTAAATATTTAATTATTGGTGATTTTGTTACACAAATTCCTAATTTTCTTTTTCTCAAAACCTTTTTTTCCACACAATCATTTATGGGGAAAAAATTTATTATTATATTTTTCTCATCAATTTACTTCGGCTCTAAGGAAAACATTTTTAATCAAATATTTATTTATTTTTGCTTTATTTCAATTCTTTTCTTAAAACGTTGCACAACATATGACGTTATAGTTTTTCCTTTCTGACTCTGTTCACCAGCTCAGCTGCTTGAAATCAGTCCAGTTTATTTGGTCGCTGTTATTTCTGCTCTCCTCCCCCAGAAAGCGACTCCTTAACGTTTCTATATACAGTTGGCTTAACCTGAGAGCTAAATAAAACTGGATAACTCAGATATAACAATGAAAGGGCTGTTATTAATATCAGCATGTATTATTCTCTCTATAACCTCTCTTCCCTCACCTTGCAAAATAAGAATAATTCTGATTCCCTCGTCTCTCTCTGCAGGATTATAACCTAAAATATTGTGCCCTGTTGCAGAAGGCAGGGGGTTAAATTAAACAGTTCAGCCTCAGTCTCACGCTGCAGTAGGACGTCCTGCTTAGAGTCTGCTGAGTGATGGCACAGATTCAGGAGCAGACAACCAAACTCACACTGAGGTCATTGTGTGTTCAGTGAATGCTAGAGGAAGCTGACCTTTCTCCCTCAGGACAACCATGACATTCCTGCAGCGTGATGCAGCCGTTACTGGTTGCACTTGAAGAGAGTAAAAACATGGCGGCCCATCTTAAACTTGCTCTAAATCTGGCCTTCTGTGGATGCAACCGCTAAAGGTCATCAGCTGGAAGACGGGCTGAGAAAAATGCCAACTGACGGATGACAGATGGAAGGAGCAGATAATTGGGGATGAAGATCCTTTTTTTTTTAATGTTTCTCCATTTGATCTGCAGGAGTTCCAGCCTGGCTCCTCATACTGAAGGAATGCAGCTTTGAGTGGAATTAGAGAAAGCAAAATGGACAGAAAACCTGAGGAATGTAGAAACGAAATGAACAGTATTTGGGTAGAGTCCGCCAGTCACACCAGAGTGTATCTGATAGGATAGAAGATAAAACAGGTGAAAGTATGAGAGGATTGTTTAAACTATGAAAGGAATCTGACCCAAACCTACAAGCCTACTTTCTAATCAGCAGCCCTTGGTGTGTGTAGTGACGTCCTGTCGTAGCAGGAAAAACAGACTAAAGTGTCTGAAATCAACTGCCTTGTTCATGTTCCCCCCCAGAGCCGATTTTTAATCAGAGCAGCTTGGTAAAACTTTTTGAAAGGAGATTTCATGTTTGTCTTCTTTCTTTAACCTGTAAAACCACTGTAACAAATGTTTAAGTAAAAATTAGTCATGGAGGAGCTTCTTAGAGAAAATGTTGGCTCTAACGGACTCTGAAATTACCTCATGCAGAGATCGTTGATGGGAACGCCAAGATGACACTTGGAATGATCTGGACCATCATCCTTCGCTTCGCCATCCAAGACATCTCTGTTGAAGGTACGGCTGCTCCTGATTTATTCTTTGAAAGTAAAAAAAAGTATACTTTTGATTGTTTTACCAAGTAAAACTCATTTATAGTCATGACGTATAAAAGGCATGTTCTAGCCTTTTAGGTCTTGTAATTCTGATCATGGTCTTCCAGATGAAACCAGAATTTCAGTCTCAGAAAATTATTACATCACATAATGTTCAAAAAGGGAAATATGTTAATTCAATTCAGTTCAATTGAGTTTATTTCTATAACGCCAATTCACAACACACGTCATTTCAAGGCACTTTACAGTTCCCCAGATTATCCAGTCAAATTGATTCAAAGTTTTCTATCTAAGGAAAACCAGTTGATTGCATCGACTCATTGACTCTTTAGCATCGCTCACACTAAGCATGTTTGTAGCGACAGTGGAGAGGAAAAACTCCCTTTTAACAGGAAGAAACATCCAGCAGAACCAGGCTCAGTGTGAGCGGCCGTTTGCCGAGGCTGACTGGGGTTCAAGGAGATGGAAGCAGAGATAAAAAAAGCAACTGTAGAAGGCGGACCCATCCAGGAAACACACAGCCAGGCAGACGAGCTCTGAGCAAACTTTCATGCCAGAGGATGAAAAGAGCACATCCAGCCAGTCACAATCAGAGAAACAGGACTACACTGAAAAACAGGCTGATCTCCAACATCTATAACCAAAGGTGTTGATGGCAGCAGCACAGCTGATATTTCTCTCCAGGATGGAGAGGAGTTAGTTATGTTCATTACTATTAGCTCTGTGCTTGGTTGTTGCTCTATACCGTTAAAACCCTGCCATAGTTATCGTGAGTATAAACGAGAACCCATGCGTGCTGAAACAATACCCGAGCGAGAGCAGATGACAATCCACCTGAACTCCTCTGCATGTTTTAGCTGCTGCTCACTCACAGTTTGCAGTGCTGCACCTGCTCTCAGGAGCACCTTTGGGGGAAGTCCGTTGTGCAGAACTAAATTATCTTTGTTGCAATGGTTTAATTTAATGAAGCATAAAAACAAATGAGGGGAATATTCTCATTTAAAGGTGCTTGTGTAACCAGGGAGAGATGTCGCTTTCTATATAAAGAAATCTACAGTATAGTTCTACTCCTGGATGGAAGAGCCTTCCTGTTGATACAATGACTCAAAGCTCTCAACATTACATGAGTATTTCGACAGCGTTCCACACATTTGCTTCAGTAAATTCAGCCCTTTTATCATGGACCTTATGTGTTCTCTGAGCAAAAGCTAAGAAAAAGGTATTTGTCACGGTTGTGGTTGTGTGCTACACCTGACGGAAATTAAAGGCTATTTCTTTGTTAGATATTCTTATGCCCGTGCACATTTTCAGTCATCCAGATCACTGCAACCACTAAACAGGCTTCAATTAGTGGTAACTAGTATTTTCAGTATTTTCTGAAAATGTTTCAAACCTACCCAGTAGTCTGTCAGACCTTTTGACTAACAGAAACGACTAAGATGCCTGGTTTTTAAAGACCCGTCTTAACCAGGGGCAGATGGTGGTAAATATTAGAACATTTTATATTATTATAAGATGTTATATGATGGATAAGATGGTTATAAGATCATCAGTTGTAAGCTGTAATTCATGGAAAAACAACTATATATAATTATATGCAGTATAAATACACTGTAAAATGTAAAAAGGTGAACATTATGATCTTGAAATTTAATACATTGTGAAGAAAAATTTTTGCTGGCAGGTTGAACCAAAAAGAGGTAAAATCGCTAAAATTGTACTTAAGAGCAGCATTAGTACCACATAATAAAAAAACAGTACAAAGGCTACTTAATTATCTGATTAAATTTTAAAATATCAAACAAAATGTAAGTTATGTAGAAATCATAATATATTAGACAAAAGAATAACTATACCTGTAGCTGTTTATTTACTATTGAAAATGACTTGATCAGGCCGTGCAGGTGGAACAGCGATTGGCGTGCATGACCTATGTACGGAGGCCTTAGTCCTCGATGCGTCCGACCCGGGTTCGAATCGGACCGCATGTGTTTCCCCCTCTCTCATACCTCCTTTCCTGTCAGCCTACTGTCAGAAAAACGAGCCACTAGTGTCATAAAAACAAAAAAAAAGAAATTGACTCGATTAGCTTTGCAAATACAAAAAACACGGTTCGGTTAAATGGAAACATTTCTCACTTCAACATAAACTCTACCTGTGTGTCGTTGTGTCTTAGGCCTGCAAATCAGTGATATAATTCAAACAGTGTAGTAAGAAAATTTACTCAAAAATAGTTGCAATTAATACGGAAGTAAAGGAAAAGGTGCAGCAAAACTTATGCAAATATGTGTTCAAAAAGTTACTGTAATGTATCCTAGTAAATGCAGCTACCTTCTACTTACTTCTGGAATCCATCAGATCTGATGAGTTGGGATGAATAAGGCTGATGGATACTAATCTGAATGTTACATTTGAAGGTTTTAGTCAGCTCATACAGTTGGACAACCGAATCTACAGCAATGATTCATACAATAAAATAATGCTGGCAGTGTTAAAGGCAAAATGTTAATGAGCTTCACAAACATCCTATTGATCTAAAATATCACGTTAAGCAGAGTGTGTGGACATCATTGGACAAGTTCCCCAAATCTGCAGACTCCCATTCTTGTTTCAAATGAAACATTTTACAAAAATGACTGGATCTAATTTATTTCTTACTCTGACCACCTGAGTATTCACAAATTAACAAAAAAGTAGGATAATGTGTTTTTTGCAAACATGGCACACACACAAAATGGTCAAATTTAGTTTAAAGTATAAATCTCTCCGTCAGTATGTGATGGTCTATCCAGTAGACAAGTGATAGTCTTAGTGTGATTCTTCATGTCTGGAGCTCATCTGCCGTCTCCATCTGTCTCCCAGGTCCGTCCTGAAGTCTTCACATTTAAATAGGCCTGATAAGTTAAAAGATATGTGTTTAGACACCTTAAATAGAATTATACTTATAGCAGACATGAATGGATCAAAACTAGGAAAAAAAACATTAAAATTTTTGAAACTGAGCAAACAGATCTGACAAAAAACAAAATTGATCTTTGGTTATTAGAATCGATCTTTAGGAATTAATGAGAATCCTGTCAGATTTGGAAAACTCTTGTTTTAGTTTTTTGAAGCAAAGTCCAATGAGGAAACCATCTGTTTTTAATGGCTTGATGTTCTGACTCCAGCCTCTGTCCACTTCTTGTGAAGCTCCTTAAAATTTTTTATGCATTTTTCTACACAATCCATCCAAGGGTGCAGTACTCACTGTTCATGACTCACTTTTTATTTATTTATTTGTGTTCTTTCTGTTTTATGTTCTGGATATGCTTGGCTAATGGAATCGCTGAGTGACAGACGGTTTTGCTGGTATTTAGAGTTTCGGTTCAGGATGTTTCTATTATTGGACATTTTAAAAACATTGTAAGTTTCAAGTTTTTTCTATTGGCATTGTCCGGATAATAAAAATTCAACCACTATATTAATACCCAGGAAAATACTTGATAGTATTTTTGATATATAAGGATTAAAAAATGAATAAAATTACAGGGATAACAATTTTTTATTAACATGATGAACTAATGAAAAAAATCCTTTCTCAACAGAATCCCAAATAAGAGTGAAATTAGTTGCATCTAAATGCTAATAAATACATTTACATTTACAGTATGAAAATATAAATAAAAATTCAAAATAAAAACAAGAGAATATGCAAACACTTGAGTATCAATATCACGCAGATTTAATGTTGTATCCTGATAGTGATTGGGTATGGATCATTTATTATTGTTGACCGTAATTTCTGACAAAAATAAACAGGAAAAATAAAGACTTGAAATATTTATGTAGTTAATTTATTTAGTGTTTGAATTTCTCTCTCATGGAATAAAAAAAAACATGGAAGCTACGCTAAAGTCCTGCTGCCAGCGAGGGTTTTATTTATCCATATTTTTAACCTAAGCAGTAAATTTCACAGCTAAAATGCAGATATGGGAGCTTATTGTGGAAAGCAGAATGAAAAACAGGCTGTTCCCACTCACAGGGCGAAGTGAGAAGTGATGGAGAAAAGCCAGGATAAGGCAGGTCTGACCTACATGGCTGCTCAGGAAGACGGACTAAAGGGAAATAAAAGTGCTGTTATTTGTCATTAATGCAACCAGGCGGAGACTTTTCCATTTTATTTAAACCTTTCAAGTTTTGTTGTTGTTTTGTTTCAGTGTTAAGTTTTAATCGTGTTTAACAACCAGATGGATTCCTGCTGTTATCCGCTGTGTCATCGCTCATATCTGAAGCTGCACTATGGTGCTGCTAATTAGTTTTTACCCTTTAAAGTAGATCTGTTGCAGTTAGAAGCTTAGATTCTTTTGACTTTATGATAGTCGATCATTTTAAATATGCTTGAACAGCAACATTTTCCAAATATTTTTTACTCTTCCTTTAAGCTCCGCCCCTTTCATACTTTTGAAACTTGCTACCAAAGTTGCAGGTTAGAAGCCATTGCCATGGAATAAGTATTACGTTGGCTCCTTTTCTTAAGCGTTGTAAGTTTAACATCTCATCCATCCGTCCGTCGTAGTGTCCTTGGACAAACACTTAACCCACCTTGCATAGACTGTATTGTAGTCTCACCTCTGTGAGCTGAAATATACATCCTGAACCTCGGTGGGTGAATGTCAGGTGAGTTGTCAGACTTCACCAAACTCTCCAGGTCTGCATTGATGCTGAGCATGGCTCATTGTGGGCATGGTCTAAGTCCCGTCCATCTCTCAAAAACTGCTGTATTTTGGCTCTTCCTTCAAACTCCACCCCGTTGGCATAGCAACGCTGTTCTTCGCAAAAAAAAGGATAATTTTTTTGTTTTTATTCACGATACTAAATGCAATTAAACTATCCAGATATATCTTAGTTTATGAATGATAAATATTGAACCTTAACTGAAATTGTTGATTGGAAAATATTTTCTTGCATAATTTGTTTTCTTTTTTCTCCACCGCGAAACACAAAGATTCACTTAAACTAGCTGGCAAAAAAAAACGATACCACACATTTAAAAATGGCAAAGAAGGAGTCCATGTTTGTTGAGTTGTTTTTTAATCAGATATTAAGAGTCTGATCCCTGCTCTGGATCAGCGACCAACTTCTTGGTATTGAAACATGCAGTTCTGATGAAGACCACGCCTTCTCCTCTTCCTCATTGCAGAGACCTCTGCCAAGGAGGGTCTCCTCCTGTGGTGCCAGAGGAAGACGGCGCCGTACAAGAACGTCAATGTGCAGAACTTCCACATTAGGTAACCCAAACGTCTGCTTCTGACTGTTCTAAAGCACCATTGATCATTTATTTAAAACAGCTTCAATTAGAAGAAAGTTATTATCTAACCTTGGAGGTTGTTGGAGTGACGCCACCAAGCGTTTTTAATTAGTCGACCAGTTTTTAATGAAATTAAATGAAACATGAAGCAGGTCTGTAATGAAAATCTTTGATTCTCAATCTGTAGTAATTAATTGGCTGAATGCTGCCAAAGATCTCATGTTTTCCCCAGAGAATATCTCCCTGTAATTCTGTAGAAACAGTGCCCCCTACTGGAGGGAGCTGAACATTTCCTGCTGCTCAAATTGTATTAATAAAGTAATATAGTCCAGATGGTATTTTTATGTTTTAGCCGAGGTTTACGTCTTTGTTCTGATCTGAATTAAGCTTTTTAATGTTGATATAAACACAAACAAAATGTTTGATTTTCCCTTAAATAAATAATTTTCTCCCATTAGCTGGAAGGATGGTCTCGCCTTCAACGCTCTGATCCACAGACACAGACCCGATCTCATCGACTATGATAGCCTCAGAAAGGTTCCCTCATTCTTCTGTCTAATTATACATTTCACAGGGTTTCTTCTACCTTAATATAGATTTTAAAAAATGACACGTGTTTTCCTTCTGTCAGGACGACCCCGTTACTAATCTGAACAATGCCTTCGAGGTGGCTGAGAAGCACCTGGACATCCCCAAAATGTTGGACGCTGAAGGTATGCTCAAAGTTACACAGTAATCCACAGTGAAGGCTGTGCTTCCACAGCAGAAACAAGGTGACGCGTGGAAAGAAAAAAAAGGTTGTTCCTTTGTAAGCGATGCAAATAATTCAGAGAAAATCTCCTTAATTATTAACTGTTTGCAGAGAATATTTGAACCTGTTCTGGTCATCGCTGGCCTGCATGTGACTGCAGCTGCACTCTGGCCTGATTTCACGGTAACAGTAGGAGGGCTCCAGGGTGACCAGTCGAACTGTTTCCTGTGTAGTAATAACAATAATCTTTATTTAGCAGAAAACCTAAAAAACAACTGATGGGTCATTGTTTTCATGTTAACAGCATCCATCAGACAAGAATGTAGAGATACAATCAAGGAGGCTGAAAAACCAATTTCAGCTGAGAACTAATAAAACCTGTGGAATATAGAGATGAAAACTTTAAACCATTTATTTCTGAACATTAATGAGGAAAAAATTCATCAGGTTTTATTGTTAAGCCTTTCAGGATTTAGTAACATGTCTAGAAATCTTTAGTTCATCTTAAGCTGAATCCTGTTTCCCTCAGCTAAACACTAAATTTAAAAGTATGTCTAACAATAATCATTTTTTTCTTTATTCAGCTTCTCTGATTTCTGAAGAAATGTCCAGATGTGTAATATAAACATCTGTGAGACTAAAACCTGCTTCTGTTGCTAAAGAACTTTGATACCAAACATTGCATCTAAAAACGGCAGTACTTTTCTAAAATATTTAGTCTGCAGTTTTTTTTGGAGAAACATCTTGAGCATGAATGTGCAACACGATGCAGATCAGTGCTGTGCCTCACAGCTGTTCACCCTGCTGCTAAGGAGGATGAAGATGTGCATGGAAATGCAGCTGCAGTTTGATCATTTCCTTTTTTTGCAGATCAGACGTCTCCAGGTCTAATCTTTCCTCATGTTGTATCATATGTCTGCTTTTTTATTCTGTTTTGTGTTTATTGTTGAAACATGTGTATAATTCAGTTTTCCACTCTGGGACTGATCTGCTGAGGCGTCCCCAGCCTGCTTGTTTTATCTGTATCTGCATGTCGTTATAAACATGTCTGTGTTCATAACCACGGTCTCCCCCCCCATCGTAGACATTGTGAACACTGCTCGTCCAGATGAGAAAGCCATAATGACTTATGTGTCCAGTTTCTACCATGCATTCTCTGGAGCACAGAAGGTACCCACTGACCTGACCTTTGACCTCCTTTTACTAACAACCTGCAGATTCCTGTCCAGCATGGTCTCACTCACTGACTAAACGGGGATCTTGTACATGTTGGGACACAAACACACGTTTAGTGCTGATAGCTGAAGTGTTTCTGAAATGAATCTGCAGAAAGTGTGGGGTTAGGTGTGCTCCAAATTTCTCATTGGGCAGCCATTTTTTATACCAGCCTTGAGACTCAGTATCTCACTAGTATGTATGAATGTTCAGTGCCACTCATGTTGAACCTGTTCTTGCAGGATTTGGATTTTTTTTTTTTTCCTGTCCCTTTGAGCATCATCTTAATTCTCAGCATAAAAATCTGCAGATTCATTCAGGCAAATTCTTTAGTCGTGTGTGTTTGTGTCCCGACCTCTGAAACCTTTCTGGTATCCCGTCTTTGGAAGGTGATAGGAGTTCTAGGAAGAAGCTTGAGGTGTGGACCGGAGCAGCCTCCCCCTCCGACCTGCTGGGGGCTGGAAGCATAGAGCTTTGGGTCTTTTCAGCTTTGGCTTCACTCTCTCTGTTTTCCCTCTCTCTCTCTGCCCACCTCTGCTGTGCTGGGGGGAACCTTTAGACATCGTTGGTACTCTGAGGCCGGATGAGAAGGCCATAATGACCTACGTATCCTGCTTCTATCACGCCTTCTCTGGCGCACAGAAGGTGAGGGCCTCACGCTTGGAAATCACACTAACACCTCAACCCAGCTGAGATAAACCTTCAGACCCCACAGGGTTTCCATCAGTCAGCATCCCAGACGGTAACAGATCAGGGATTCAGTTTCATGTTCTTAAAGTAGATTTTATTCAGAAACATGATGGGGACTCTGTAGACCAGCAAAACCTCTCACGTTCTTCCACTTCTTGGTCTTTGGACATCAGCTGAGTTTTCCACGCAGTCCGGTCCATATTTTAAATATCCTGTTGTTGGAAAACTTTGCTGACGAGTCCAGCCTCTTCTTCTGCTGTTAACATTTCTCAAACAACAATGAAATTGTTTTATCATGTTGAATTTATACATTAATGTGAGGAAAAAAAACAGTAGTTTGTAAATTAGTACACAGACTTTAAAAAGATAATCCCATTTTCCTGTGTGTTGTCTTTTATTCCAGTGGTACCGTAGGTTATATCCTAGGCAGATGATGCAGTGATGTGGACTTCAGCGTTCCATAAATCTGTAACTAGATGAATGGGTTGATTCCCAGGTTCTGATGGGAGACGCATGGAGTTTGAACACACTGATCTTTGCGGTTTTTTTATCACCAAATTAATAGCAGCTTGCATGCTATTATTAGCTAAATTAAGCTATGTGTTAAAGATAGTTTCAGGTTTGTCACTTTTTGAAATATTAACTGCCTGCGTGTGGAAATTTTTTTTCACTAAATTAAAAGAAGTTTAGTTATTCAAACCCAGAGATACTAATCTGATATGGTTGGAAAGGCTAGTGACTGTAAAGCCTGTCTGCTGGATGTAATCTTTAGAAAGAGGAGAGTTTAAAATCTTTATGGATGTTTTATGATAGGCTGAGACAGCCGCCAACCGCATCTGCAAAGTGCTGGCTGTCAACCAGGAGAATGAACAAATGATGGAGGACTACGAGAAACTGGCCAGTGACGTAAGTGTGATTCGTTAAAACGCAACACGAGTTCTTTATACAGATTTATTTTGTTTTTTTCATTTTCTGGATTCTTATCCTGCTTTTAATCCAGCTGCTAGAGTGGATTCGTCGGACGATCCCTTGGCTGGAAAACCGAACCCAAGAGAAGACGGTTAAAGACCTGCAGGCCCGACAGGAAGACTTCAGAGACTACCGTACAGTGCACAAACCACCCAAGGTACGGATTCAATCTGAGGTCATTCAAAAAGCTGTTTTTTAGTTTTTCTGCCCCTGCTGAAACTAATCACTGATTCAAACCGATCCTGTTCTCAGGTCCAAGAGAAATGTCAGCTGGAGATCAGCTTCAACACTCTGCAGACCAAACTGAGACTGAACAACAGACCTGCCTTCATGCCATCAGAAGGACGCATGGTTTCTGTAAGTAGATCCCTCTGGGGCTTAATCTATGAGGGGTTTATCTGCAAACGCATGTATGAGTTTGCCTACATGAGCTCCTTTAGTGACAGAAGTATTAGCAAGTATGATTTAGCTTTAATCATTTCTATTAAACTTTAGTTAAATTAAAATAACTTATGCTTAAAAGTGGAAGCAGCCATTTTTTTTTTATTTGCTTAGCCTTTATTGATTGCTTCCTTTGATTATTTATAACTGACTAGTAAAAACACTTCCATGTCCATTAAGTTTATCATCTTAACAGAAAAGTTCAGCGGTTGCAGTTGATGTCAAACTGTTTCTGGTAAATTACCACATACTTTTATCCTATTAAATTAGTGTTGTTTGCGTCCAGGATATAAACACGGCGTGGCACACCCTGGAGGGAGCAGAGAAGGGCTATGAGGAATGGATTCTTAGCGAGATCAGGCGTCTGGAGAGACTGGAGCATCTGGCTGAGAAGTTCCACCAGAAGGCTGCCATCCATGAATCCTGGACTGATGGTAGGATTACGCCATGTTAAATGTTTCTTTACGGTGTGTAGATGCACGTATGTGGATGTTTGTGGTGAACTTTGCTACATTAGACTATCAGATGGAGGACGCAGGGTTTGAAACTGTCTGGAGGTAAAAGCAGGGAATGATTCTTGAAAACATCTGCAGGTAAAGAGGCCATGCTGACCCAGAAAGACTACGAGACTTCTACCCTGTCAGAAGTGAAAGCTTTGCTACGGAAACACGAGGCCTTTGAGAGCGACCTAGCGGCCCACCAGGACCGGGTGGAGCAAATCGCTGCCATCGCTCAGGAGCTCAAGTAAGCTGAAGGAAATGTAGCCATGGAAACCGTGGGGTGGGCAGTTTAAGCGATGTCTGCTTTAACCCGAGTTGTTTCTAACAGTGAACTGGACTATTACGACGCTGCCAGCGTCAACGCTCGCTGCCAGAAGATCTGTGAACAGTGGGACATTTTGGGATCCCTCACCCACAGGCGCAAAGAGTCACTGGAGGTAAGACTGATCCAGACCATCCAAACCGAGACTCTTCTTATATAGTTTGTTCTGTACACTCGACTATAAATCCTACATGTTTTCACTGCTGTACAGATATCTGTCTATATGAACCAGATTAAGGGGACTTGGTTTTGTTTTGCCACTGTGTCACTGAGCCATCTTCACTCTAACCTGTCGTCTCCTTTCCTTAACCGACAGAGAACAGAGAAGCAGCTGGAGTCGATAGATGAGCTCTACCTGGAGTACGCCAAGAGAGCAGCGCCGTTCAACAACTGGATGGAGGGAGCAATGGAGGACCTGCAGGACATGTTCATTGTTCACAACATCGAGGAGATCCAGGTACCTGGAAACTCCAGTCATTAGAACAAGACTGATAGCTTTGATGTTAATGTCGAGTGGCGGTTTCAGTGCGGGGATCTGATTCTGGTCAATCTGCATTCTGGACAGTTTAAAACTTACATTCTGTCTGAGAACTAATTGGACCCAAAGATCCTCTTTAAAATTTTTGAGTTGCACCAATCAGTTCGGTCACTGAAGTTTCTCAGTTTTTAGTTAATTGGCTCTGATTTCAAACAAGCGGGTAAAATACAGAGAGGTTGGCATTTCATTTTCATATAAAATTAAAAATAAGAGCTTCTGTTTTCACATTAAAACCTGCCAACCATCAGCACGCACTTTAAGGCCTTTATTCAGTCATTCAGCTCCACAGATTCCTGGTTGTTAGCTTGTTGTGTGATTCGGGTATATTAGAGAACTGATGTAGATAAAAGTTGCTGAATAAAGGATCCAGAGCAAGAGTTAATAAAAAGGAGTTCAGGAGATCATGACCTGATCCCTGAGGGATAAATGTATAAAGAAAAAAACTAAATGTGACTGAAACAAATTAATCTACCATGAAATAAGTAGAAATGATTTAATTATAACATTTATTTGTAAAATTAATTTATTAATCTAATATTTGATTAGAATATTAAATATACCATTCAGTTGTAGATAATAAAAAAACTAAATTATAAGTTGTTTGAATATCATATAAAATGCATTTAGTTTTGTATTTATATATGTGATGTATGCATATGGGGAATTATTTAGTAGATACATCTAAAAATTATAAAATCTCACAATAAATGAATAATGCATTTGAAATGAAAAACTATTCATTATTTGTACATGGTATTTATTTTGATGCAAATGTAAATATATATAAAAAATGATCAAATGCACAATTAGATCATTAAATGTTGCTGTAAATAATTAAAAATACATTTATGGTAAATTGATTAGTTAAGTCGTTTTTGCAAAAAAAATATGTAAAAATAGGTATGTTTGCTTCACCCTGTATTTGTATATAATTATAGAGTGAAGGGATTGTGTGTATATTTTAGGGGGTAACTAGTCTGTTGCATTAATATTTGGGTTCTGTAATGTTTGGGACTGGAAGTGGATGTCCCAGCTTAAGAATAAATGGGAATGAATTTAAATTCATTTTTAAATTCTCTGTTGAATTCGAAGATAAAACCTGGAAAATTTCTGGTTTTGTGCATTACAGTCCAGAGGTAGAAAATCAGCAGCATCAGACTGAAAGGTCATTATTGGCTAGAATATGTGTGAATGAGCTAAAGCAGGGCAGCTTGTCACCCTGAAAGAACAGAGTCATTATTTGATTGTGATGTTTTGATGAAAGGTGATTTTCTTCATCAGTGTAGAGCTGATGGACTGAGGAGTCTAATCAGCTGTTTATAGCAGGTGCCTGAGGAGGAAAATAACATTTATTTATTATAAGAGCCTTATGATCTGGTAGAACAGAAGCATCTGATTTTTAAATCAGATTGAATAATCAGTTCCAGCCAAACGTGAATCAGCTACAGCTGTCAGAAACTTCCCCTCATACCTGTCCGTGTTTCCTCCATCAGGGTCTGATCACAGCCCACGAGCAGTTCAAGTCCACGCTGCCTGAGGCCAACAAGGAGCGCGAGGCCATCCAGGCCATCCAGGCTGAGGTGCAGAAGATCGCCCAGAGCAACGGTATCAAGCTAAGCGGCGCAAACCCCTACACCACCATCACCCCCCAGAGCATCGACAGCAAGTGGGAGAAGGTGTGTTTGCAGCCTGACGGCCACCTGTTTGTAAAGCTGTTCTTTCCCTCTGGGGTTCGATTCAAACCAGCGTGCGTTTGTGTTTTGCAGGCGATGGCCATGGTGCCGCAGCGAGACACCGCCCTGCAGGATGAGCTGAACAAACAGAACTCCAACGACTCGCTCAGAGCCACGTTCGCCAAACAGGCCAACACGGTCGGCGCCTACATCCAGGCCAAGATGGAGGTAACGGATGTGTTGAGAACAATTTAGTTTCCTCTTCCGTCCTCCACTCACCTCTGACAGCCATTAACGCTTCATGTTTGTGCTCGCCGGCAGGAAATAGGCAGGATATCCATCGAGATGAACGGCACCCTGGAGGACCAGCTGACCAACCTGCAGGAATACCAGAAGAGCATCATGTCCTACATGCCTGAGATCAACAAGCTGGAGGGCTACCACCAGCACATCCAGGAGGCTCTGATCTTTGACAACCAGTACACGTCCTACACAATGGAGGTACGCTGAAACATCACCAGCCAGTTTCAAACTCTCCATATCTAAACTGCACTGAGAATCTGTGGACAAAAAATGTCTCTATTGGTGAGAATTCAGTCTGGAAGGTGAAATCCAGACGTTTGCAGAAATGAAGATGCAGCTTCGGCTCTTAACAATTTGAAGCATGTAGTAAAGCTGCTGGAACTGCTGCTGATTGTTGCTTTCCCTCTGCAGCACCTCCGTGTGGGCTGGGAGCAGCTGCTCACCACCATCGCCAGAACCATCAACGAGGTGGAGAACCAGATCCTCACGCGTGACGCCAAGGGCATCAGCCAGGAGCAGCTCTACGAGTACCGCGCCTCCTTTAACCACTTTGATAAGGTCAGGGCCTGGAGCTCGTTATTCCTCCTGATTGAGGCCTGCAGGAATCACATCGCTTCTGCTTCTGTGTAGAAAAATAGGCTCCAGCTTTTAATCCTGTTGTGATGGGAGCTGAATTTCAGAGCTGTTTATAGTTCAGACAGCAGTGCCCATAAGGAAGCTTGGATTGAGGTGAATTTTGTGTGGTTTTGTTTAGAAATGGAAATATTTAGTATTTTCTGGTAGGAATCATGTTTTTTGTTTTTTGTTTTTATAACAGGACATTTGGTTATATAATTAACAGTAATAAAGTGTAAGGCCTTAAAATATATTAAACTACCTTTGTAAGAGAGAGAATATGAAGAAAGAGGAAAAGAATGTTTGGCGAAATATAAAAACTACAATATTTTTGGTTTCAAAAAGGGAAATTCATAAGTTCGTTAAAGAAATAATTGAACTTCTTTAAGCCTTTATGACCTGTCATTTTAATTGTGGCTGACAGGAAAAAAGATTCAAATTTTTCAGTCTCAAAAAATGTGATTATTTTAAAATCTAAAAGATTGACCCAACTTTCAGCACAGGCAGGATGAGCCACAAAAGGTGGTTTCAGGTGACGCCGGTCGATCAGTGCCTCATCTGATCCAGTTCAGAGAAAGTTCAGTGGAAGGAAAATGTAGTGATTTCCCGCTACTGAAAGAATCTACCTGAAATATTTCTACTTTGGTCAGTGAGATTAAGCCACTGCGATGTTTTAGTTATAAGAATCTTCTACATCTTGTTGAGCCTGTTTATAACTGACCCTGTTTTAGTTGCCCGTTTGTTTCTGTGCTCCGTTAAACTTGATCTGAAACATCATGAGGATGAAAAGGTCACCGCCATCCTTCATCATCTCATCCCGCTGTTTCAGTTCTGTGCTCGCTAAGATCACATCCCACCGCACACACATCTTCATGCTGCTGTTTATTCTGTGAGGTTTATATCATCAGCATTTTAGTGATCATCCAGATGTCTGCAGGTCCATCGTTCATGTCTGCTCCTCAGTCCTTGTCGGTTTGTTTTTGTTGACATTGTCTAAACATCCATCGCTGTCCATCTGTGTGTCCCCTCGTCCTCCATCTTCTCCCTGCATGCGCTGTGTCTGCTCATCCTCATGATGCGTTTGGCCGACCTCAGGACCACAGCGGGGCCCTGAAGGCGGACGAGTTCAAGGCCTGTTTGATCAGTCTGGGCTACGATGTGGAGAACGACAAGCAGGTAGGACCGAGTCGCTGCTGATTACAATCTGAGCAGGACGGCGCTGATCTCCTCCAGAGAGGAGCTGAATGTTGCTATGATCAGACTCGGTAGGGACTGGACTGGAGGCAAAATTTAAATCATAGGAGAAACTCTTTGAGGCAGCATTTTTCTCCTTTAAGTTTCTTTTAATTAACACATATTTTATTCCCTCCATTTGATTTTCTGATACTTTTCAAATGGAATAAATGAGTTTAAAAGTTAAGAACTGGATCAGGGATCAGTCGACCCTCCTGCTCTGATGCTCCGTCAGTGTGGAGATCCAACAGCGCTGCTATGTCCTCGTTTGTCCAGGAGGGGGCTCTGTTTCTCTATATGTCTGTCTGGTTGTTTGAAGCTGCTGCTGTTAACAGTCTGTGGTTTTTATCTTCTCACCTCCTCCACCTTCCTCTACCTGTATATCTCTGTCCGTCACGCCTCCCTCTCTATCTTGTCTTCGTCTCTGACTCCTCCCCCCTGCGGCGGCTGCAGAAGCGATCAGGACAGATGGTCTCGGATGATTTCAGGGCTCTGCTCATTGCTACAGGAAACAGTCTGGTACTGCTGCTGATGCTTGGTGCTCCTCAGGGTGTCTGCAGGGCTGAACCAGGCGGCCAACGGTTCTATTTTGTTTTTCTTTAAAACTCAACATCAGGACCAGGGATGGAGACCCGTTTTATTTGGCATTGACTAATTGTAACCAGGCCGGTTTAAGGCTTTGTAGTTTAATTAAAAAGATGAATAATCATGCAAAACATAAATCCCTTTGATGTTCACCTCCAGACGCATGTCACACTGCATGTAAATCAAAAACATCAAGGATCAGAGCATCACTGGATCCCATCATCTCAGACCAGACATGGTTTTTAACACCATAACTGTTGGTTCCTTGATTATTATAGATTTTTATATATTTCTTTCTTTTCAAACCAAGAAGCGTTTGAAGAAAAGGGAAAGAAAAAAAAAAAAACTCTTAATAGGAAATGTTCTGCGTCCTCCAGGATTAAACAGGACGACCTCTAGTTTTACCATCCATTTAGAGCGGAGACAAAGGAAAGTAAGGGGTTCATGTTAAATGTTAAACCCATTTAATCCAGTCGAAGGAATTTAAGAACATTGGCCTAGAAAATGAATCAAAATACATCCAACCTATCCGCTAAGCACACTAAGCAGCTAAATAAAAAATAGACAAATGAATGCAAAAAAAGCAGAGCAATGCTATGGAGAAATGTTATTAATCTAAACCCAAACTGCTCTTTCCAATATTATCAGGGGTGCCATCAGCCGCTGTCTTTCCTTCACTATATAATCCATCTTAGCTTAAATATTTCCACATGGATTCTGTCATCCATTGTTCTCATAGCTACAAATGTGCTTACTGACTGTTGTCAGCTTTTTCCCGTCTATTTGCTGTGATTTTTAGAAACGGACACAGTTCCTATTGGCTCTGATGGTTCGATGGATGCGTCGGCCATTCATAATGAGTGTGTGTGTATATATACATCATATTCAATGTGTATCTTTAAAAGCAGTGAGCTTTGTGGTGTCCATGGTTATAAGGAACAGAAATATAAATGTATTTCGTTCTCTTATGTCATGGAGCAGAAAAAGTTTGGGTTAACAAGTTTGCGGTTTTATAACTGATTATTGATCGTATTTTATGGTTTATCATGTAAAAATATAAGAACTACTTCTTTAAAAAGACACTTTAACACCAGTCGTTTATTTTTTAACATAACAAATACTTGTTATTTAACTATTAGTTTGATAGCAGTAATTTAGGTAGATGAATAAAATATTCATCTACCTATTCTCTATTCTCTTTACCTTTTGCATTTGTTGTTTTCAGAAAAATAATGTCCTGAAATATTATTCTAAAGTCTAAACATTTTGCCGTGGTTTGGGTCTGGGAAGAACTGGTCTTTGAATCCATCACAGATCAGGGATGATAATTAAATCCAGGATCTTGACCTGCAGACACCCTGCTGGTTCTTTAAAACTCTCACATCTGTTCTTTGTGTTTCTCTCCTTCTACACATGTCGAGTGTCGTCAGTCTAAAAAAAACCTTAGAAACTTGTCCCGTTCATTTCTGTTGTTTATCAACCTTCATTCAAACCGTTTGTCCACATGCATGAGTGGAACAGTAAAGCATCCAGACTTCAGTTCAGTGGGTGGCTCCATTTAACCGAAGTCGTGATGTTTTTTTTCCCTTCCTTTAACAACCTTTGTGTCTGACACAAGCTGCTGTCCGTTCCGGGTTAACCTGTAGTTTCTTGGTTGTCAGGGCGACGGAGAGTTTAACCGCATCATGGGCATCGTAGATCCCAACAACACCGGCTTCGTAACCTTCCAGGCCTTCATCGACTTCATGTCCAGGGAAACGACCGACACGGACACCGCAGACCAGGTCATCGCCTCCTTCAAGATCCTGGCTGGCGATAAGGTGAGTCTGTGTGACGGAGAAAGTCAACAGAATGTTCTTACAGCGGCACCTGTAGGATATTTAGGCAGGATAAAATAGATTCAGTTTTTAAATGTAGAAAAGTTGTCCAGGAAGACTCTGATAACCAGGTAACACAGCAGCAAATCTAAATTAAGTGGTGATGAAAATGGCCTAGTCAAAGCCCAGAGCTATTTATCCTGCAGTAGGAACTTCAAACCAAATTTGTTCAAGAATCAGTGGTACCAGGTGGGGCAGCAGAAAGTCCTGTGGTCCTTTACACTTAAAAGGTATTGATTAATGCGGAAACGATTTGCTTCAAGTTTTTTTCAAATGAAATCCTTTCTAAATATCAATCAGGTTTCAGAAAAAAAACAGCACTATTACTGCTACTATGAAGGTGATAAATGACATGATTGTAGCACTTGATAAAAAACAGTGCTGTGCTTCACTCTTTATCTTTCAAAAGCTTTTGACTCCATGCTGTTTTAAAATGCAGGCTGCTTCTCATTGGACTGTCAGAGCATGCGGTTGCTTGGTTTTCAAATTATCTAGAAAACAGATCCCAGTGTATAAAATGTGAGGAGCTGTGTTCTGAATTTGTTACTGTTCACAAGGCTGTGCCACAAGGTTCTGTTTTGGACCCCCTCTTATTTATCTTGTACATCAACAATGTTGAGCCAAATCTCTCTGATGCTAATATGCATTTTATACTGATGATAACATTGTTTATTGCTTTGGATCATCTCTTGAACAAGCTATTTATTTCCTACAGAAAGCCTTTGTTGCTGTACAGTTTTCATTTTTTAATCTTAAATAAGGGGAATGTCATTGAGGTGGAACATGAATATAAATACCTTGTAATTGTAATTGATGACTTCCTCACCTTCAAACCTTTTATTGATAAACTTGTTAAGAAAGTAAAAGTTAAACTGGGTTTCTTCTTTCGTAATAAGACATGTTTTTCTTTTGGAGTAAAAATGCGCCTTGTCTCTGCCTAGTTTTTATCGGTCTTAGATTATGGTGACCTTTTTTTTATAAGACTGCTACTTCATGTCTCCAAATGTGGGATTCTGTTTACCACGCTTCATTAAGGTTCATCACAAACTGTAGAGCCATGACATCACTGTGACCTGTACTCTCAGGTGGGATGGCCTTCCCTCTCTACCAGAAGGCAGTGTCATTGGTACACTTTTATTTCCAAGGCCCTTGTTGGATTACTGCCCTCTTACATTTGTACCTACTTACACAGAAAAGCATGGCTTCTTCTGCCCTGAGATCCAACGATCAGCTGTTGCTCACTGTTCCTTTTGCCCGCACACAACTAGGGAAGGAAGCCTTTAGCTACGCAGCTCCTTGTGTGTGGAATTTATTACAAAAAAGCTGGAAGTTGACTGAGTTTTTAATCTTTAAATAATTTTAAGTTGAAAGTGAAATAATTTGAAGCAGCCTCAATGATCTGTATTTGTTTAAAAAAAATTAATTTGTTTAAAAAAAATAAATGTATATTAGTGTAATTACTCCTGGCGTTCTGGTGTCTGATCCTCTGAGGTGCCTCCTGTCTGCCGCAGCATGCTCGCTCAGTTGAACAGACACACCTTGTGATCTGGTTTGTCTGTCTTGTCTCTGACTGCTGCCTTTTTTTGTTCCCATCAGAACTTCATCACAGCGGACGAGCTGAGGCGGGAGCTCCCCCCGGACCAGGCAGAGTACTGCATCGCTCGCATGGCTCCCTACGCCGGGCCCGACGCTGTCCCTGGCGCCCTGGACTACATGTCCTTCTCCACCGCCCTGTACGGAGAGAGCGACCTGTAGAAAAGCACCGGGGGAGGGGGGGCTAGAAGATGGGGCGGCGTCTAGTGTTTCTGTGCGGTGCTCCTGAATGGGCCGGTTTGAGAACCAGAATATTTTTATGACCCTCAGCTTGTAGATTGAACTGTTGGTCCTGAAGGTTAAACTGAACAGGCACATCCAGGGGCAGCACTACGGGTCCTTGGCTTCAGCCTCTGTTTTGTTTTTTGTGGGGTCAACCCGGGAGGAGGGGGCAGCAGTTTGGACCGGGCTGGGGGTCACGCAAGCTAATCTGATACTTATGCTAATTTTGTTTATTTTATTATAATTTTTTTTGTTTTTGTTTTTTTCCTTGCCAGGGGTTAGATGGGCGGGGGGGTTAGGGGGCGGGGTCTGATGTGGCAGCTGGCAAGATCTGTGTATTAGATCCTAGAGAGATATATGCCTGGGGGGGGAGGGAGGGAGGGGTGGGGGGGTTTACTGGAAGAGGCGACCTGAGCAAACATTCCCAGTTTGAGGAACAGGCCGCAGCTTTCAGTGAAATTTGTTTATAAAAGAGGAAAGATCAAATTTAAAGGGCCGGTGACACATGCAGCAGTTCCATCGGTTTCTATCAGCAAACATGTTTGATCTTCTGGGTGTTTTTTTTTTGTTTTGTTTTTTTTTTCCTATTTAAGGAAGGAGAGGAAACCACTTGTGGAAAAGCAGATCATTACTTGTTCCTGTTCATCGATCTGAATACGGAAAATTATCTCTGAAATTACTGGATTCCTATCTTCCCACTGCGGAGAAAAATCTGCCCTCTGTCTCTCCTCCTTTGCCCCCATCTTCCCTCCCCCAACCTGTCTGAAGAGGAATACTGATTCAGAGGAGGGGAGTAGTTGTTTGAATATTCCCATCATGTTCAAATAACCAGAATTATAAGAAAACAGAAACTATGCAATCATATTGTGATCGACCTTCAACAGGTTTCCGGCTAAATTAGAGTAATTTCTGCCATTGATGAGGAAGGGGGGGCAGACGGGGGGACGGATGAAACCCTGTTAGGATAGTATGGAGAGGAATGAACTCTGAAATGATTATTTTTTTCTTTTTTTGTACTCTTTAATATCAAACCTTATCTGCTGTACTGGAAACTGCATCGCCTTCTGTCTAATGATACATGACTTTCACAAAGCACACATAAAAGTTTCCTTACAAAACACCTCGACTCGTCTGATGCTTTCACTCTGGAGCCTCTGACCTGTAATACACATTCTTTCCACATCTACAAAAACTTGAATAATAAAGTATTTTTATTGGATTTAAACTTCATATTTTGTTAAAGTTGAAATCACAAAGCAGTTGATTCTGTTAATCCGAAACTTTTCTACAAATTATGAAATCTGACATCATGAATTGAGAATTTTGAGTGAACTATCAAAATTAAGAAAATGCAAACGAAGACAGTTACATCCATTGGGGCTGAATTAACTTGAAAAAGTATGTAATTTTTGGGGTATTTAGTAGGGCTGGGTATTTATGCCAAAGTCCTGAATCGATTGGATTTTGATTCATACAGTTCTAAATCCATTAATTTAGATTCAGTCTGTTTTTACAGAAATGAAAGTGGTTAAACTGTGTTTCAACAATACTCATGTATTGAAATTTTTCCTGTCACATTAAACACAAAGCGCAAACTTGTTAATCAGACAGTTTAAACTTAAGATGTGAACATAACTGTTTTCACTTGTTTGTGAAAAGTGAAAAAGCGAAACCTCACTTAAGCAAGCGGACGTGAAACGGCAGGGACACAGCAGACAGGCATGAGCTGCATTATCTTCAATGCACAAACCATATTTGCAGCGTTGTCTCTAACAACTACAGGGTGTTTGCTGCTCAACCCCCATTTGTTAATATCTTCAGTCAACCTATTGGCTATATTAGCAGCTGTCTGGCTTGAAGTAGCTTGAGTGCATCTTTTTTTTTCTGCTCATTTGAATCTGCATTTGAATCTGAGCGTGATGAGGGTCACTATAAAACTAATCTATCTCATTCCCTAGACATCGATTTTGAAAAAATGTAAAGGAATCAATTCAAAATCTATTAAATGGATTTTTTATTTTTTTTTTCACCCAGCCCTAGTATTAAAATGGTTAAAGTTAAAAATGAAACCTTTATTTTTGGAGAAATTGACTGTTTACCTGAATTTTTCTTTTCTTTTTTTTTTAAATCAAGCTCTTCTAATGCAATAATTTAAAATGTGCAATAGACTGGCTGCTGGAAGCAAGCCTGCTGGTTATATTTAACTTTAGATTCAACCGCATCAATAAAAGGTCTATAATAACTAATAATGATCATTCTGGGCCTTAAAACTGCCCAAATTTCCCACTTGGGGTTTTTACAGTAATTTATGTCCGTTATTTAAACATATGACCATAAGTTGCTGTTTTTATCGATTCCTAATTAAACTGGTTTTGCTTGTTGGATGATTTACAGATTTGGCTGAAGGATTTTTAACCAGCGATCCGTCATGCAGAGCATAACTATTGTACAGACTGGCCCTGCTTTGTCATTTGATTCAAGGAGATTTGGGTTTTTAGCCGAATAGCTAAAAGAGTTCTGTTGGAAGATGCAGAGGTTTTTCTGTCCTCCGTCTAAAAAAAAATCTAAATATCAAAGCACTGGGACAAATTTACTGAAGTTATTTAATCTCCACAAGAAACGGAACTGATTCTGGTGTTTTTAGTTCAGGATTTAGCCAGAATAAGCAGCTATCAGAACATTAAACATTTATATTTTCCTTAAATCCAATTCCTCCAGCACCATTTGTCATCGCACAGAAATCCGGAGCTGTACAATTGGGAAGATGTTGATTTATCTTGAATTAAAAAATAAATCAAGCTTTTAGATCTTTGTAATAAAGAAATGAATGGGGCATTATAATTTAAAATCTTTAGTAAATGTATTTATTGAAATATTCTTGCCATACATCAAACATTAGCGCAGAAATCAAAGAACTAAGTGTAAATGTAGCTTTCAATAACATGGAGCTTAATCATGAAATCCAAATTAAACAGCCCATCTGGAGCTGCTGCTTGAACCTGGATATGCACATCCCTGATCCTGTTTCCATGGTTACAGCTGGATTCTTTTGTCCAGCAGTTTGGGTAGCACATTGACTATTCTCAAACAATAAAAACGATAACATGGCGCAAAAAAGCAAAGTAGATTGTGGTGAATCCGTCCAGCTGGACCAGGTCTGCTCTAGTTGTACATCGTCATGTGGAGCCACTGGAACCAAACGGAGAAGAAGTTACGAGATGAATGGGAAAGAAAGCACAAACAGGTCAGCAGAAACTTTTTAATAAAAAAAAAAATCTGAAATAACTTCTTATATTCTAATAATAAAATGTAAAAATATATATTTTTTGTGGGGTTTTTTTTTTTTGAGGCCCTGTTTACTAGTCTGTAAAACTGTAAATTAGCATCAATAAAGCTGACGACATGACAATTTATTTAAAGTTGCAGAAACTGGAAAAGCTTAACATTACACATGAATAATCAGCTCTAGAAACCACCTCTGCAGCAGTAACTCTATAGAAATGTATCCAAGATTCAAGCCGTTTCTGTTCATACCTGGCTGTAGCTGATGGTTATGGTTTCCTGTCCCATCATGTCGTACGCTTGAAATTTGTCTGTAGAATAAAGAAAACTGTTACACGCGAGTTTCCTGTTGACCACCCTTATCAGAGGTGCTAGTTGATTTATTAAAATCAATAAATCTTCACTTAAAGGATAAACTAATCTCTGTATTAGGCCCAGTAAGATGCAACCGTTTACAAAGTTTGTGCAGCAACACATTTTGCGATGTTAGATTATTAAAATAATCATATATTTCATCTAAAAAAAGCTTATTTTACAAAGGAAATGTTTACTGTTTTTTTTTTAACAAAACCACATGATTTAAATTCCACAAATCAGCTGAAAGAGTTGGGCTAACATTAAATCTATTTCTTTTAAAGACGTTTTCTTGTGTTATTGTTTTATTCATAGAAATGGAGTGCTTTTTTTTTTTTCTTCAAATATCCATTTACAAAACTTGTTCTTTGATTGCAGAAATAATAGACCAAATTCCCACAATACAGAGAAGAGCTCAGAAAGATAAATCATCAGTGAAATAAAACCACCTTTTTTAATAAGAGCTCTTTTTTTTCTATTCTGGGAAATATTGATCCACTGAGCAAATATTTCACTTTAACAAAGCTACATTCTCTACTAAAAACATCACAGTAATATCTCAATTTTAATCACAGTTTTTGCCCCAATCCTCTGTCATTGCCTGACCAATTTGCTTTGACCTGCAATGAATTGTGGGAAATGGAGGATTGGTGGTTGTTTTTAGCATTTAGTGTTAAACTTGATATCTGCTGGGATGGCCAACATTTCCTGACCTAAGGATGTCCAAAAATGTACACCGTACCTCAGATTCACTTCTATCTAAGAAAACTAAAAGGAAAGACTGTTTTATTTGCTCTAGTTCAGAGGTTTTCAAAGTTTTTCAGGCCAAGGACCCCCTGATTATATACTATATTGTATGAAATTATGTTATATCAAACTGGTCCTATAGTCACTATTATAGATGGAGTAATGTAACGAAAATAAATCCCTGGGATTATTAAAGTATGTCTGATTCTGATTCCTGGTTGATGGGACAGGTGTTGTGAAGGAAACGGTGCCCAGCTTGAAAGAGCTCCTGTGTGTCATTGTGTGCATTGATGACTGAAAGACGTCTTCTGCCTCCATTTATCTGTTTATAACAGTGTGTTGTCATGTTATGGACTTAAAGACATTTCAATTAGTGGAAAAAATTGCAGTCTACTAAAAAAAAAAAAAGAAAAAAAAAGTCTAATCAACCAAACTTTTCATGACCCCCATGCAGTACCTCTGTGGAACCCCTAGGGTCCGCGGACCTCCTGTTGAAGACCTCAGCTCTAGTTGAACCAACAGCCTCAAGGCTAACATAATACATAGTGATGACAGCTGTGACTCAAAGCTTTAACAGGAAGCATTCGTCACATTGGATCAGTTTGATCCACAAGTTACTATCCAGTATATCAGAGAGATTTGGATTTAATAATGACAGTATTTTGTTATGAATGAACAAAGATGGCATTCTGGAAATCTCTGAAAAGCCTTCAGATTATTCCCCTCCTCTCCTCTAAGGGAAGTCTCCTTACGGATCATGGTCTCCAGCTTCATGAGCAGGTACAGAAAGCCGGGGTAGCTGATGGTCAGGTCTGGCTCTGTGTATCTCAGTCCTACTAGCTGTAACAACAGATCGTTCACCGTGATGCCTGCAGCAGACACAGAACGAGGACGGGTCAGTGACACGTTCAGGAAGATTCAGATGAAACGGTCATTTTATCTTTCTGAGGCAGGCCCATTTCCATAGTTCTGTTCTTTTTTTAAACAAATTATTACAAATTGCATTCTTTACAAATTACATTTTACAGACCAAATTTTTTTCACTTCTGGGGGCGGGATTTCCTCTGGAGTGATGAGCAGAGAGGCATTTCTATTGGTCTGCTTGGGTGTTAGCAACACTTGTTGGTAAATGTGCAACTCCAGAGGAGGAGTTTTTTTATTTTATTTAAAAAAAATAAAAATAAATCTGACTTTTTTTTTTTTTTTTTAAGCCAGAGAAAACTGCATTTATCTCAAAGCCTTTATTTGATTAAAACATTTTTCAGAAGTTGCAACAACGGAGCAAAATTCACTCCATAAATCTGCTTTTGTGGATTCAGTTGTCAAAAGTTACAGACTGCCCCCTTCTGGTCATATTTATACACTTGTAGGGGAAAATGCTTAAATATGTATTTCTGTAGCTGCATACTGCCTACCTGCTGCCTTCAGGGCAGGCTCCACCTCTCGGTACTCAAGGTGATGAGTTTTATTTGTGTCATAGACCAGGAAGATGTCCTGGAAACAAAGGAAAAGATAACAGAACAGTTATAAGCTGAATATCAGAACCATCTTACAATGAACTCATGCTCCAAAGTTTTCCTTTAAAGTAGTTGCTCCAAGTCATTCCTACTAGTTTTTAATTTACTTCTAATCTATTGTTGCCTGCACCCTTATAAAGACTCAAAAATATCTGCAGCCATGTTATTAATGTTGTCATAGACGTGCTAGTGTTGCTACGGTTACCGTCCACTTCCTGATTTTGTTCCACAGAGTCTTAAAGTCATCCCAGTCCAGTCGAGCGATGCCATGGCTCTGCAGAAAGCACTGAGGTCAAGGAAGAAAGAAAAAAAAAAAAGCAGAAGGCCAGCACAAAAAAGATCCCAGCAGTCCTTGAACACAACACGACCTGATTCCAAACAATTTAAGCTGAAATATATTTCTCATTTTATTATTATTGGAGTTAAAGGCTTTCTCCTGAAGGATACGTCCATCAGGACCACCAGGCTCTTGCAGTGCTCCAAAGAAAGGTATCTCTCACTTCCGGCCAACACTAATGACATGAGAGATCATTAAAAAGGCTTATATTTAACAATCATGTGGAAATAAAAGATCAGGGCAGCACAGACCTCCTCCCTGTACGGCCTCGGACAGGAGGCGGTGGAGGTTCAGAGGTTTGCAGGATCCTTTCTGAAGACAGGAAACGAGGAAGAACTTAGATCACAGCAGGCCACACAGTGAAAGCCTTCATCTATATTAAACATTCCCAAACTCCCTCTAGTCTGTGTTTAACCCAGTAATTCTGCAGAACCAGCAGATTTTATGGTTGTTTTTCCTCAAATTTAGAGTAAAATCTCTTCCGGCCTGGAAGACATTCTTCAGGTAAATCTCACCTTGTCGCTGTGTTTGTTAAAGAGCTGTCTGATGGATACGAGTGAAGGCAGCGCGGCCTGGTGAGGATAAGAAGGCTGCAGGGAAAAATACCAGAAAACACTTTTACGCTTATGCCTTTAATAATAAGATTTCATAAATATTTTAATGTATTTTGTCACAACTGAACAAAAATGTATAAATAAATCTGCAGTGACAGATGCTTTTTGGCACCGGCAGAATGGATGTGGCAAGAATTTTAATAAACAGGTTTTTCTTCTGTATGTTTTATTAATTATCCTCATTTTTACACCAAACGTTTTTAGTGATTGTGAAAGATGAGGTGTTGAAAGAGTGGCAGAGGGGCTATTTGAAGTGCCTCTTTTTTTTATTTGCACTGGTCGCCTTTATCTTAAAAGGAAATGGGGTGACAGAAGAGGAAAAGAGCTGCAGCAAAGTGGAAAACTTAAAGCATGGGTTGCACATATACCTGTATAAAGAGTAGACCCCGCATCGACCACTATCACCTATAGGGGCTGACGAGATTTAGGGGAGCCATCTTGGGGCGGTCGACTGCTCTGCTCAGTGTAATGCCTTGACCAGGCACAGAATCAATTTTAAGCAACTATAACTCGCTGAATATTGAAGTAATTGTCACATAGTTTTTTTCTGAAAACTTTAAAACTATAGCTATTATACCAAATGGTTCAGTGCATTTAAATATTCTTAGTGAGGTTAAAAGTAATATAATATTCAGACAGGATGTATGGATGTTGCAAATAACGGCCACTCATAAATTTTAATATTTTTTTTTACTACCATATACAAACACACAGTTGTACAAAAACATATATATACAAACACATATATATTTATTTATATATATGTATCTATATGGGTGATTCTTTAACTACGAGCACTTTTATGTCCTTTGATCATATTTCATGAATACATTTTAAAAAAAGAGATATTTCACACCTTTATAGTTATCTTTACAATGAAAATGTTTTAGGAAATTTGTTTTAGTAGTCTGTGGTGACTTTTTCACCTTTTTTCAGCCTCATATATATGTAAATATTACCGTTTTGTGCTTTTCACACACCCATACTTTTGATCATCAATGATAAAAATGAATAGTAAAAAAACATTTTTTCTAATGTTTTAAAATATCATTGAATAAAATATCAGAAAAATTATCAAACTATAATTGGAGTTTTTAATTTCATACAACTGTTTATGTGATTTTCTAAACCAATTGTAGTTGTCCCACAGTATTGTTCTAATTTCCACTGTAATGTCCCTTTAAGTTTGTATCAAAGATTATTTGGGTAGTTGCTATGGCGATGAACAGTGCAACACAGCACAAGTCTGACATGGAAGAAATTTTGACTTCATCCATCAACTTTTGAAGTAAAGCCAAGTTAAATATTGCTTGAAATGAAAATATTTTTATTGCATGTTATTTCCAAACATGCCCTGACATCAACTCAGTTTGGAAATTAATTGTTATTTTAACACACATATTTGTAAGCATAAAATGCTAGAGACCCTTTCTTAGCTAGTATGTGATGCTAGCATAGATTTTCCTGCCAATTTCTGTCAGATTCTAATTTCCACCACAGTAATTTCTACCATATTGCATTCTTTGGTGGAAATTACAATGGTGTGGTGGAAATTACATTAACTTGTGTAGGCGTAGTTCATAGATACACATACAAGGACCTTGTTCTCACATTTTATTTATCTAATTTTATTATTACAACAATGTGGTAATATTATAAAATAACACTTTTTTAGACAACTTTTGACATGTTTCTAACTATAATTTAAATGCTAAGCATTTTGCAGTGGTGCCATCCCCTCTCTCACACCCTTAGTACCACCTATGCACAACTGCAATTAGTTTATTATTATTCAATAATGTATTTATTAATCATTATTTATTATTATGCTCCATAAAGTTTTTAAAAAGAAAGGTTTGTTGTCTGTATGGTCTATTCATTGTAATTCCCACAACAACCAGTATTTTACACCACGCCGTGTAATTTCCACCACAGCATTTTTTTTTAAATAAGTTGTACCAAAATTCTAATCACTCATTAAAACCTTTTACATAACTTAAGAGATAATATTCCACTTAAAGCTACAGTGTGTAATTTTCAGCGACATCTAACGTTCAGACTGCAGACCGCAGCAACATGAACATCTCCCCCCCACCGCTTCTCCCCCCCAACAGTACGGCGAGCGTTACGGGACAAGATGTCTTCCACGACGTCCGCATCACCTACCTTCTCAAGTGATGAGGTTTGTTTACATAGATAATTTCACAGATAGTATTTCATTAGTCTGTGTGTTCAGTACCGTCTCAGTTCATCTCTCTCAACTTGCCGTAGTTACTTTCGAGCGTAATGGGCGATCTCGCAATCGCTAGTTTGTTGGCTCTGCGCTGCCGTAGCGCAAAGATGTCTGCCTCCATGGCTGCGAGACCCGCTCCTATGTAATTATAAATAACGAATTCTAAGGCAACGCAAATATTAAGGTTAAGAGGCTGAGCTCCTAGATGATGATAAATAACATAGTTATGTATAATATATTACATTTCTGACTGTATATCCCTGTAATTATTACACAATGTAGCTTTAACATAAGATTTGCATCTTGTCCTCATCACAATTAATTTACCTAATCCATAAATGTATGTGTTTAACAATAAAGGCATAAACAGTTAAAACTAATTATTCTTTCAGTAAAAAAAAAAACAAAAATATGTGTATCATAGTATTTTAGAATAAATGACAAATATTTCTATGTGATGGAAATTACATTTGTGCCAGCCGAGTTGAGAATTCTGTTAAAAAACACCAATTTATCTTTAAAAAAAATCTGTGTGTTTTCTTATGAAACTTCAAACTAGACTAGTTATGCTAACCGATTACATTGTGAGAATTTATATTTTATCATACTTTTTCTCTTCAAGTTTGCAAGGCCCATAGTGCCCGTTGTTAAGAAAAAGGACTGTTTTGCAGAGCTTTTTTCTTGTTTTCCCCTTGTGGAGTCCAAGAGTGGTGACTTTAGCAATGTGGTGACAAACTTGTCGAGCCCTGATGTCAATAGTCCGTCAATTCAAAAAAGCCACACAGTGCTGAGGCATCCTTCGTCTGACCAGCTTAAACCAGCAGGATAGGGATGGCCGCCCCAAGATGGCCGCCGTAATTTCTGCACCAGGACCTTCAATGCGGGGTCTACCATATATTTATGTCTATGGGGTTGCATGCTCTATCCCTGCACCTCTGCTATATCCAAACTATTTATCTTCAATAATCCATGTTTTCTTCCTTCTCCTAATTTAATGTTAAATAAAATAACATCTATTGAATACTTTTACATACATTTCATATAACAATCATTGGTTAAAAAAATCGATTAATTCTGACAAATACAGCCGTGTTCCAATTTCTTTGGACAAAATACAAAGTTTAAATTTTAAGACAGTTTTTACAGGCTGGAAATAAAATCTGAGGTGCTTGGCTGAACCATCTATACCCTCCCTACCATTTCTTTCTATTATTTTACGCAAACCCTTTTATTATTAAACTAACATTGAATTTGGGTTACTTTTTATATCTGAAATGTGTTTAGCTAAACATCCATGATTTTACTGACTGGTGGTCTTAGTCTATTTCAAATCACAAGATATGACAATAGATTTAATGATAAGAGATGAAATTGTCTGTTACCTCTTTGATCAAGGAGACATCATGTGGTGTTGGTTTTTGAGCTGGACTGGAAGAAAATGATTTAAAACAATAAATCAAACCATGGTAAAAACAGACAGTACGCCCTCTCTTTTAGTTACTGGGTTTCACGTTGTAGTGTATAGAAAACTAAATTCTTAGAAATATATAAATCGAAAACACTTATGAATGCAAATGATGCTAAAGCAAATATTAAGCTAAAACTGTGTGGAAAAAAACACAACTCATCATTCAATAGATTTTCTCTGAAAGGCTGTGGTTTACTGGTTTATTCCATTCAGTGCCTGCAAAACAAGCCCAAATCATCACCCTGCGCTTAATAGGTGCTTGTGCTGATAAGTTTGGTTCTCTCCAAAGATCAACCTGTGGATTCTCCCAAGACATCTGCTTCAGAATCAGCTTTTCAAATAAAGTGTTTCGCCATAAAAAAATTAAATAATAGTGGATTTTCTTTAACCCATCCCATCCTTGTACAGACCTCTTCTACGGATCAGGAGCTTTAACCTTCTAACTGAGGCCTGTAAAATCTGATCTTTAACTCATTTTTAAAGGAGCTAGAAGAGTCTCAGCATTAAACACACATATGTGATCCACACTCGCACATAATGATAACATTTTCACATTCACTAGAGAAGATTCCCTTAAGTATTTTATGATGCATACACAATTATATCCTGATTTGTAAACTACCAGTGGTTTTTGAAGTTCCCTGCATTTATGTCTAGACTTTTGTGGCTCACCTGACTTGTTATATAAATGTATGGAGTGATTTTTCTGCCAAAATGTTGCGTACAAAACTGCATGTTGCAAATGCATAAAGCATGTTTCACCCAAATGAATCTTATCACTCACAAATAAACATGTTGCACTCAAATCTTATTGTTCACGAATAAAACTTTAGTTACAGACTCTCATCTAATGTCACACACAAATAAAACTTTTTTTCAAACTGTCCTTAAATGTTGCACAAACACAAAAATTTGTTTTACAAACCGGAGTGATAAGATTCGTTTGTGTGAAACATGCTTTATGCATTTGCAACATGCTTTATGTGTGTGCGCAACATGCATTTTTTTACACAATGTTTTGGCAGAAATTCACTCCATAAAAATGCGTTGTTTTTTTTTAAAACACGGTATGAGTTTCAAATAATTAGATGGCTCCATTGTTTGAGCCAATCACAGGATCAAATATGTGGGCAGTGATTTTGTTTGATGGAAGAGTAGGGTATTGCTGCAACAAACCGACCACCTGGCATATTTGGAAATGTGACATTTGCAGTCCAGAAATGAATGGGGCACTAGTTCCTTTTCCAGCTACGGAGTCCCTAAAGGGACATGGAGGAAAAAATAAACTTTGCGAGATCCCACAATACTTTTGCGAGATCTCGCAAAACGTTTTGCTATGTCAGCGAACCAGAAGTAAAACAAACACCCAACAGTGGAGGTACAAAGTGTACTGCTATGGGAGGATAATACGCCCATGTGTCAGCTACAACCATGGAGGATGATTTGGAGAGGTTCTTAATTTATAGATACACAACAGGTCCACTTTTAAAAAAAAGGAAATAATAAAAAAAAAGAGTGCAGTGGAAACAAAGCTTTTTTTTCAATCCAAGACAGAAAAAATGTTGATTAAGAAAGAGGCTCTTTAGAGGTTTGTGGATGATTTAAAAAAAGACATTTTAATGTAAAGAATTGTTAAATAAATCATTTCTCATTAGTTTTACTCATGTAGCTTCCCCCCACTTTTCCTCTACTCTGCTCATCATCTGGCCTCACCAATTGGCCTCCAGTGGCACTTCTGTCCACCTCTGGTGACATCTGCTGGGGATCAGGCTCAGATCTACTTCCATGATCATCCAAACCCTCAGCAGAGAGCGAGCCAGAGTGGGACACAGGCTGCAGACTGAACCCCACTCTGGAGATCTAACAGTAGGAGATGCAGAGAGGTCCTACTATTCAAGTAATCTTATAACAAAATCATTACCAACACAGGGTATGTTCCTCTGATTTCAAGTCATAGCTTGTTAAAAGAAATGCATTTGTACATCGAGTCACGTCAGTGGAGTCTCAAAAAGCCACACCCAAAGGAAGTGACGTTCAAAGACAACTGGTAATTTATAAATCCAGAAATAATTGTCTATGCACCACAAATACTTCAGTGAATCTTGTCTTTTGAATGTATACATTTCATGCTCTTATTTGAATCACTATGTGCATCTGTGAATCATATCCTGTGGATACATTTCAAAATAAGTGCAATAATCTACCAATGCAGTAAAACATTTGCTCTTTGAAAGGCTTCTTTAAATCTTGCTATCAATTCTCAAAACAAGAACAGAAAGACTTTCTGACTAGATCTAAGATAGTGAGACTTGCTAACATGGATACTTTTTGCAGTGCAGTCCCTTCTGTCAGCTTAAATCATCATAAGAAACCATTTTGGTATTAGACTCAGAATAAATTATCTAAAGAAAGTAAAAATATCTTAAAATGCCTTTTAACTGAGCAGGGAAATAAGATAATCTGTCAAAGGAATGAGTATTTTTGCCCTTTAGGATAATTACATATTATCTACTTAAGATCTACTAAAAAAAGATAGAATATATTTTTTCTAATTTAAATGTAAATAATTCATTTAGTTAATCTTCTTGTCCACCTGCTCAAGTCAAGGGAAAATGCACCTTTTTCAAGAAAAATACTGGGGCGTTAGTCCCTGTGGGGCCGTGTCTATAATCATCTATGGACACGGCAACAAGCTCCACGGCAACAAACAGAAAAAACTCCTGCTTTTACAGAGGAAAACATACCAATAAGCACCTGATGCTAATTTCCTAATTAAATCTTCTAAACGTTGGGTAGTTTTTACACAAAGGTTTTCCACACTGGCTTCATTTTTTCGTTTAACAAATCCCAGACTTAAATTCCGGGTTTCTGAACACTAGAGGTTCAAGACCTGCAAACACCAGATGATTACCTTTTATCCTGGTGCACGGAGAACTTTCCTTTTCCTCTGATTAAAAATATGAAAAGCATTTGTAAAGAGGAAGCTTTGCTCACGTGGCAGAGTTACCGGGCTCTGTCAGCACCCTCAGCAGGAACTCTCCATGCTGATTGGGCTCGCTGGTTGAAGGGATGATGATGTAACGACCCGGAGGGAGTGAGCTGTGGATGATCACCTCCCGACCTGACGCGTAGTGGTTGTAGCAGATTGGAGGGATTTTAAGCAGATCTTCAGATGACAGGAAGGTGGTCTTGGGATGCGCCTGGAGAGGTAAAAATCCAGTTTGAGCTGCTTGTAATTGTTTTTTTTTTTGTTTTTTTTACCAATTTACAACCTTTCTGTTATATTTATTATAGGCTGGTTCACACAGCATCATAATCATTCAGATTTCTCCCCAGGGAAAATGATTCTGCTCTGTGTGCTGGTGAAGATTCTCAGCCATCCAGGTCAAAGCCATAGTTACAAGGCTTTGTTGGGCTACTGAATAAAACCTTGAATTCAATGCTATTCCTGACATTGTAATGTTAGGGGTTTGGTTAGTATTAATGTATCACCAATGCCCTATTTAGGCCACGGTACCGATACCTGGCTGTACAGTATCGACTGATACTGATACCGATATCATATCGATACCATCTGTTTGAATTTGATGTGTGTGTATATTTGAAGAACTGCATACTACTTGGATGTAAAACAATTGCCATCATGGCTTTGTCAAGCTGCTGCCTACCTTGGTGAAGCAGGAAAAAGACTACCGTAATACAAAGTGAATCCAGTAGAACTTTCTATTCGCTGCCCTATTTGTTGGTACTCGCCGATACCGATACCACCATTTTAGTGCTGGATCGGGGCCCCGCCCAATACTGGTAACGGTGCAACAATAGTTAGTATGGAAGGAACTAATGTTAGGTCAGGGTTATGGGTAAATGTCAGGGTTGGCCATGAATACTTAAAAACTTAAAGCAGACATAGTCAATATGAATGCCAATGTGTGGGTGCATGTCTGGGTGTGTGTACCGGATATATATGAAGAAAAAGATGGACTCGAATTCGTCTGAGTCTCTGATATTTCTGCATAAGAGCCACGATGAAGGAGCAGGTCTTCGTAGTGTTTCCGGGTACAAAGTCCACCTCCGTCAGATCCAACAGGAACTGAGGGTTCTGCCAATACAAGTCTGTACAAAACAAACACACCCTTACTGCTGGATCTCTGCTTTAAGATTAAAGCATAGGGGAAGGAAAATAAAGTTAGTTTAATAGTAAAAATAAAGTTTATTTTACTGGAGTTATTTTCCATTTTATTTCCTTAGGAACATTGTGACGATAACTGAACATGTCCATTTTAATTAGAAGCTCACTGGCTCATCAAAGACTAATAAAACCTGATAAAATATGCTATTAAAATCAGATGAAAGAGTTTCATCCTCATTCTGAGTTGGTGTTTCTTTTTAATTCATATCACAATGTTTTTCTATGCATTTTTGCACCATATATACATTTGTCTTTGCATTGCTCTGAACTTCCATATCGTTGCATTTTGAACCATGTTTTTCTCCCATGCTGTGTATATTTGATCACTGCTGCACTTTATGAAATGGAACTGTTCATTTCATGGCTAAGCTGCTGCTCGTTCACTGCCTGAAAGCTGTAAATTAATACAAACACCTGCTCCATAAATGAAATAGTTATCAGTTTATGTCACAAAGTTACTCTTGAGATTAAAAGCAAAGGTAATGACACAGATAGTATGAAATAATATAAAAACAAGTGTTTTTATATTTATAAAAGGTCTGTATCATACAGAATAAATTTGACTTTGCAGTAAGAAAGTGTCTTTCTACTGAGTTGTTTACAAAAATAAAATAAAACAATATTTAATAACAAATACTCTGCAGTTTTAACGGCAATATTTCTTAATATGTACATATAGCTGGAAGGTTTCAAAACATGTAACTTTAAAGAAAAGGCTTAATGTTCTTTATAAATGAGATCAGACTTTCACATGAAGCTACAGTCCAGTTTTTGATCTGGATCTAGAGGGACGAAGGGTAGACAGGCAGTATGAAGTGTTTGGCTCCAAAGAATCAGTAAACCAGATAAGAGATTTTTACCAGAGATTTAGGAGGGACCACACCTCCAGCAAAAGAAAAATAAACCTGCCTCAACTCGAAGTCAGCTTGATGGCCAATACAAACAAATCAGCCTGAAGGGTTTCATAAAGCTCTTTTCTCAAATATCACACTGCTGATTTACGTCCAAACAACGTCTACATTTGGTTGAAAAGTGAAAGAAGAAAAGCCATAATTTTCCAGATTGTTGAAAAGACGTTGAAAACTGGGTTTGAAACGTCTTCTTAGCATCTATTATTGGACTAAAAAGGGACAAAATCAGGCCAATCAAACACAGACCAATTTTCAATGACGAGTTTTGGACTAAATCAAGACTATGGAGGACCGACCAGATTTATCCTAAAAACCAAAGTCTAAATGACGCCTGGCATTTGAGGGGGTCTGTATTCCCTTTATGTCTATTTTAAGTCATGAAGGGAATACATATATAACTGTTTTCAGTCACTCCTTCAGCTCTTCTGGGGATAGAAGTCCACTTCTGGTTTCATGTTCATTACAGGACTGACTAAACCTAAACCCTGGATTTTAACTCAACATCGTCGGCAGCCATTTTTACTGGGATTTTCTAACCCTAACACTAATGATTTTTAAGATCATCTAACCTAAAGAAAAAGCAATGATTTTATTATGCAGCTAAACTTTCTGATTAAAACACCGTACATTCTTCCCTACAGCATTCAACAAATAGCATAAAATACCATAAAACATAAAACTCTCTGTTATTTTTTTTTTATACAGTGTTGCATAGATAAATTGATATTTGTTTACAAGGTCTCATTTTCTATTTTTCAAATAGTTGATCGCTTTATAGATTTTACAATCTTGTTTCCCTCATATATATATATATATATATATATATATATATATATATATATATATATATATATATATAT
>NW_015150836.1:513622-543331 GCF_000732505.1 Cyprinodon variegatus
ATTATCACCGTCTGTAACGTACTAACACGGTAAGGAAAGCATCAGATGAGCTACCTGAGAAACTAACGTTACGTTTTCCCAATTTAAAACCAAACAAACATGGTGGTTCCGTGCCATGTTAATTTGTTTTGACAAAAGTTGCATGTTACGACTTTTTTCACTGTACAAAGCGCAGGCTATTTTAATTATTGTGATCAATTTGCGCCGTCAATCCCCGCGCATGCGCGCTACATTTGCAGTCTGGACGCTGAGGGGTAAACTTACTGCGGCTCTGACTGAAGCGCTGAGAGGGACTACTGCGGGAGAACGGGGTTGGGATGGGGTAGGCGCCCCACGGCAGAGTAGGAACGATACATGCTTTCACGTAAGAGTCTCCAAAAGCCGCCAGTGACACTGAAAAAGTCGCCAGATTTGGCGCTAGTCGCTTTTTTGAAAAATAGTCGCTGGAGGGGTCTGGAAAGTCGCTGAGTTAGCAAAACTGCACCTGCGGCGCTTACTCGCTCTGCCGTATTTTTTTTTTCTTCCCCCGTTTCAGTGAAGTAGATGTGATGACGGCGGCGGCGGATGACGCATTAATCGCACGACACAACTAAGCGATGATGAAATTCGATTTTATCGATTCGTTGTTGCAGCCCTAATATATATATATATATATATATATATATATATATATATATATATATTAAAAAAAAGAAACCTTCTTTCTGGTTCACAGTTCACAACAACTCTCTTTGTCACGATAAGTCCTTAGAGGTTTGTGACTAAAATGTGTTTCTTCCTCAGATTAAAAATATATATTAATACTCTTACTGCTGTTACGAGATCCTCCTGCTGAGATGTTTGGTACCCAATCGCCGTGATGCATGACGCAGTTCCACGGCTTCACGCCAGCGTCGGGCTCGCCCAGAGCCTGCGTCAGGTGACACACCTCCACCATATCAAAGTTCAGCTGGAAGTCGAACACGGACATCCTAGCAGAGGCAGAAACCATCAGAGTGAATTGCTTTTAGAGGTCTAACAAGCATTCAGACAGATTTGAAGGAGCTTCAGTGCGTTTATGGAGCTCCTCTGTGAGGAAAATTAGGGTAAAAAGCCACATTGTGCCTCATGTTAGTGAAGTGAGACCATGAAGGCGTTGGTAAAACTCACCAGAACTCCCCGTCCTCCCGTCTGACTCTGTTCAGGCGGCTCTGCTCCTCTGGGCTCACCGTCCTCCATTCTCCGCTGGAACAAGACGGCACACAGAAACACTCAGAATATGGAAAATCCGGCTTCTTAAGAGAAATATCAGAAGAAATGAGCCTAGAAAATAAACTCATGTTATTCTCTTTTTCTTTCTCAAAATATAATCTGCAGTTCTTGTTAAAGAGAAAACAGAACGGTGTCAGGGACCTGAGAAAATAAAAATAAAATCTCTGAGAAGTTACATTTACAACTTCTTTCTCATCAGTGAATCTTTTTCCTCTTATACTTTTTATTATAATGATACGTTGTTGTATTTCCTTCCACTGCGTGGCGCTTTGGCCGCTTTATAAATCCAGCTTTCGTGGATAAAATGTTTTGCATTGTTTGTTGAAGCAGTGATCAGTTTTGTCCCTTAATGCTGGTTTTCAGAAGTCCTTTAATCAATGCTGTCTGTTTATCTTATTAAATCCTGTCTGTTCCACAAAAATCTGGCCTTCAGTCCTTCATCATGGAAATTTAGAAAAGAATAGATTTTTCTAAAGTTGATAAATCGTAGCAAAATAATAAGTTAGTTTGTTTCTGTTATGCCTTCCTCTTGTGACATTAACACACCAAGCCAGAAAATAGATGTTTATGAGCACCAAAGTTATTTTTATGAGAAGCATTTATATAACGAAATAAATTATTAAGATATATGAAGGAAATCTTGACAGAATAAAACAATTATTCTTGTTAAACTTCTTAACGATAAAAAAATCTTTACTTAGAAATGGACTAAACAGTTTTGAGTTGTTTTGGTCACTGATGTTCTTTAAAATAATATGCAAATAGTTAAATGAGTCATCGCCCAGAAAGTCTGACTTTATCAGGTTAAAACATGTGTTAGTTTCAGGCTTCAAATAAAACCTGTCAGAAAATCTGCAGTGTGAAAGTGGCTTGGTTTTTTTTTTTGTGATATTGACAGTAATCCTGGATAGGTTCTACCATTAGCCCACATTGCTATCACCACGCCCGTCTTCATTTTATCAAAAGAGGCGATTCTAACATTGACAGACTCACCTGCAGGCAGCGGTTACTGTAAATGCTGCTGCTTGTGTAATCATTGACCTATTGTGTAAGAAACCACAAAACAAACCACGGCTGGCTACCAATGTTGCTACATCCACAATGTTCTCTTAAAGTTACAGTGTGTAATTTTTAGCAACATCTAACGTCCAGACTGCAGACCGCAGCAACATGAACATCTCCCCCCCACCGCTTCTCCCCCCCAACAGTACGGCGAGCGTTACGGGACAAAATGTCTTCCACGACGTCTGCATCACCTACCTTCTCAAGTGATGAGGTTTGTTTACATAGATAATTTTACAGATAGTATTCTCAGGCATAATACTGCCATCTATTGTTCAGTACCGTCTCAGTTCATCTCTCTCAACTTGCCGTAGGTACTTTCGAGCGTAATGGGCGATCTCGCAATCGCTAGTTTGTTGGCTCTGCGCTGCCGTAGCGCAAAGATGTCTGCCTCCATGGCTGCGAGACCCGCTCCTATGTAATTATAAATAACGAATTCTAAGGCAACGCAAATATTAAGGTTAAGAGGCTGAGCTCGTAGATGATGATAAATAACATACTTATGTATAATATATTACATTTCTGACTGTATATCCCTGTAATTATTACACACTGTAGCTTTAAGGAAAAAAGTTTATTAAAAGTGGTCCGAATAAGATGTTTTTTATATTTCCTCTTGCATTTGATTAAACAGGAATTTAAAGTTTAAATTAGGAAATTGTATAAGTAATATACCAGTTTATGACTCCTTTAATTGATTTTATAGAAATGAATGTATGGTTAGATGAGTCGACTCTGGTAGCATTTTGTGGGTCAGGGTCAATAGAAAAGGGGAATCTCTGTGAAAAATTTATTTCATAAATGACGGGAATATAAAAAAATATTTATTTTTCCTATAGCTAAACATAGAATCTGTGTTATTATTACTATTACTACTATTAATATTATTATTTGTATTTTTTCTGATGAGATTCTTACATTGATTACTTGACAGATCTTATATATAAAAGTCAGTTTTACCTTTTTCTTTATTTATTCTTTAGTATTTTTAGTTATTGTCCCTTATTTAAGCTAAAATAAACATCAATTTGCATCCAGCTGAGGATTTCCAGCACTTTTTTTCCACTTTCAAATTCAATCTTTCCAATCTGAATCCAGTTTGTTTTATTTAAATTGTGTTTACAAAACAAACGCTGTAACAACTTTAAATAATAAAGTTAAGAAAGTGTGCCAGAGGTGCATTGATGAAGGTTGTACATTTTAAAACAATAATTACATCACAAACCTTTATGTGATTTTTAAAAAATTTTTTTATTTAACTTAAAAAAGAAGAATCAATAAAATATTGTTGGCGAAAAGTTCCAACTATGATTTTTCCGTCTCAAAGGAAGGTAATCAACCGACTTCCTGATCAAGGAAAAACAAATGATAGTTTTTAATGTTCAGATTATAGGATCGATGATGTGGAAGATTAATTCAGTATCAAGTGAAGTGAAGTGAATTTTGACGGAGCATCTTGTTTTAACAAAACCATTCTACTTGTTGTTGCACTGACCTGTTAATGTCACTCCATGGTCCCGTCCACTCCGTGTTGCCCCATGGATTCAGGATTCGCACCAAATCTACAAACCCATTGCTTGTTTTGACCTGCAGGGGTAAGAGAAGATGTTTGGGTCTGTTTGTATGTTAGCAGAGAACGTTTTTATTTTCAACTTAAAGCTGAAAAGGTCACTGCAGATTATTCAAGAAATGCAGTTTCTTCACACAAGACTAGTTTTGACATCTTAATTTCAGATAATCCCTCCTTTTTTTGTTCCAAGAAAATTACCCTCTCGACTGCGGTCATTGAGTAAGCATGTTTGAACAAGATTCCCAGCTGGTTCTTCTGTTCCAGAGGACCCTGAGGGGAAGACAACATCAACCGTGATCAGAAAGGAGGAGGAAACATTACAGTTCAACATATTTCTACGTATTCTGTATAAAAAATGAAGTAAATTTAGATAGAAATGCATTTCCATTTACTAAACACAAAAACAATAGGAGACAGAAAACTATTCTTTTATTTTTTACTCTCAAATCTACATCCACTAAGATGATTTGAATTTAAACAGTTCAGGAAAGCACCATTAAATATGGCAGTTTCTGATTTGTAACATTTGCGGCAAATGGAGGCACATCTATGGATGTACTTTAATACAACACCACAAGCAAAGTGCTTCTTTGTGTGACATCATAGAAAAACATAAATCATGCAATATATCAGGAAGACCATTTCTGTTTCACAAAGATCAACTTGTTTCGAAGCTAAATAGGAATCTGGTTAGAGTGACTTAATATGTACAGTAAAACTATTTCTGTACCAGTGTGGGCTGAAAGGCCGCTCAGAGAGGAAGAAGCCATAGCTCCAAAACAAACATTAAACATTGGATCCCTGTTTACAAAACTATTCAGGGAGAAAAACGTTCCGATTTTGGATAGATCAGCAACCTTGACAACATAAAAACCGTAAATGTGAAGTGAGGCGGTGGCAGCATCGTGATGTGGGTGTGTCCCTGCAGGAGGGACTGGTGCACTTTTCACACAAAATGTGGAGAACAGCATCTCAAGAGTTTGAAGCCTGGGCACAAATGGGTCTTCAGGATGATGTTGGGGATTCCAGTCTGCAGATCAATGTATCAAACCAGTAACCACAGATAAAAACCCTCCACCTGCTTACCTTTCCGTTGGCACAGTTGATTAGCGCCCCTTTGGCCAGCAGGTTTCTCAGGAGTTCTGGCAGGTTTACGGACACCAAGGGGAGGTTAAAAACCTCAGTCACTCCTCCCGTCATGTCCACCATGGCTTCATGAGGGTAACCCATTTCCAGAGCTCTGTAGCCTCCTTTCAGTCTGACAAAGAAAACAAAGTCAGAAAAAAATACCTCAAACTACCTTAGATCAACGGTAAGCTTCTTTTTTAATGTGTCTGATAGGTGAAGAATTGATTTCTATTGTGTTTTTTTCTCCTTTAAAAATTACACAAATATTTTGGAAGAGGATAAGGAAAGTCTTTTTTATATATATCCTTTCTGTAATCTTATAATTCATGTTTTTTACAATTATCTACTATTGTTGTAAAACATCTGAAACCAAAACCCAGAAAATTAAAAACAAAAATTAGAAATTTTCCATAAACTCTCTGCCCACATTTCAAAAAGGACTCACTTGGCATAGGCTTTCTCCAGCAGAGAGCTCCAAAACTCGTTTCTTTCAGGGGAGCTGAGGTAGACCAGCTTGTTGCCTAGCGTTGGCAGCAAGTCATCGACCCGCACCTCCTCCCACTCCCCATACTGCCAGAACTACACAGAGATGTTTGTGCCACAGAAACATTAGAAACAAGTCCAACGCTGTAGCAGAGTTGTTTATTTTATACTCTTTACCAAAGGTCTACCATTTTAAAACAGCTCTAAATATGTAATAAATACAGTGACATTTGTTTATAAAGTTAAAGGAAGAGATTTAACACAGAATAGGTCCATAAAAAGTCTGATGTGCAGGCCTAATGTTTAGCTAAACTGTAGCTAAGCGACATATATAAAAATCACACAATAAACCTCTTTATGATGAGTCTTTATGATTTCTACAGGCAGGTTTACCACAATAGTAGATTCAAACCCTAAAATTATGCCGTTTAGTTACGGTCTGCTACCCCAAAATTTTTTGTGTCCCCATCTTTTCCTCTTTGGCTTGTAAATCTCAGAGGCGTAACATAGGGGTCGGCCAAACTTCTTTCACACGAAATCATAACCTTACTGTACCATGCTTAATGTTAATTGTAAAAACTGATGATTTAGGTTACTTGCACCGTCCCCACAGCAGCATGAGCTTGGCATAATGCACCTTCAAAGGATCCTAAGTTTTCCTCTCTAAGCCTTAATAAACACTGGAAGCATAAAATAAATTAGAATAAAATTATCTGCAAATTATATTTGCCATTTAAATGCCTTCCACTGCATTTTGCATTTGTTTTACATTTATGCAAATAATTCCTCCAGGAACGGCCTTATTGTTTTGTAGGATGCATTTACTGGACCCCATAAAAAATATCCATATTAAACTACAATTAAAATGACTGACACCATAATATTGCAGGGTGAAAGTAGAAATATTTAAAACAAATCAAAAACTATGTCATCAAGATTTCTACTAGACACATTGAGACGCAAACACCCCATGATTGGATCGTATAAATGTACTTATAGTATAAATACATACTCTGAAGGTGAAGCTGCCATTGTAGTCCTTCTCGAAGCTCTGAGTGAGAGGCACAACCTTCTTGAGCAGGTTGGGGTGTATAGCCACAGATGCTATAGCGGAGAGCACCCAGCAGTCACCTGCAGAGGACAGGCCAAGACATCAGAGGCTGACATAAAAAAAAATAATCTTTATATTTAATGAGCATAGTTCTTATTTAATTAACTTCAACCTGTTCGATGCAAGTATGAGGAGTGAAGTATCAAGCATCTTTGGCTAAATAACTGTCGTTATTCATGTTCCTAATAAAAATGAATCTGGTAACACAGTTTCAGTCTAAGACAAGAGTATGAAGTGCAACCTGCAAACTGTGATAGTTGTTAGTCTCATAACACCTAAAAATAAATAATTACTTATTTAGAAAGTTGCTATTGATTTTATTTTGACACTCCACAATCTAAATATAAACATTAACCAGTTTAGCTCATATTTCATTTCAAAATAAAATACTTTCCTGCCCTGGCAGATTGAAAGAGTTGGTGTTCACATTTAAGGCAACATTCATTGTAAAAATCCTGTTTTCTCTTTAAGCAAATGTAACGCTTAACAGTATGTTGAAAACTGGTCTGTCTGGGTTGTCACTCATTATAATTCTTCTTTTGTATTTCAAAGTATTAAAGACGATTTCTGAGCACAGTTAAAGCCTTTGCTTAATCATAACTCACGCTCTAGCACTTATAGCTCTGGACGTTTACACACAACCATTGTGGGTAAAATTGTAGCGTTAAATCACATTTTTGAATTGAAAAAGCTTCCTGGATGGGAAGCAAAACCTCTTCAAAGTCCAGTGGATTGTTGTTCATTTTCTTTTTTTGGAATGACTATGACCTGGATGACTGAGAACCGGCATGTAGTGTCAAATATTTGAGCCTTTTCTTGCCAAATGGGGTATAATGATTATAAAGTAGGGGTGTAATTCGATTCATTTCATTTTATTACATGTCATGTTCACTGAGCCAGTCCAATAGAATCAGATTGGCAAAATGTTTCTGCCAGGAAACCAGCAGTGAGTTAATGAGTTGCAAAACGAGCCTGAAGCAATAGTTGACAGAAGCTTGCATCGTGTTTTTGCTGCAATCCCTCATACCGAGCATGCATGTAGAAACATGATTTATTTTGAAAATGCACAACACTGGGCGAGTGTTCTTTCCCCTAAATGAGCACCTTAATGCTCAGATCAAATATGCAGCTGCCCACGTACGGACAAGACTCGTCTGTTCTAAAGGAAACCTCATGAGTCAGAGGAGACGTTTTTTAATTTTGACAGAATGACAAAAAGTGGCTTTCAAATCTAAGAAAAGTTTACCAACTGCCTCCAAATGGTGGAGGCAAAAAAGTCCTAAATCTACAACTTCACCTCAAATCAACATCTAGACCAGAGGTGTCTGATGTTATTATCTGAATGGTTCAGAATGAAGCATCCATGGATCACTGGGTCTATGCAGAATTTGATCTGGAGAGGAGCTCATTCAACCATTGGAATTAACCTTGATAAAGTATTGCAATAATAACCACTATGAAACATACCTTTATACCAAAACCTGGACATTAAATCAGCAGGTCATGTCTTAACTCCAGGCCTGTATGATGTGAGAGTTGCAGCCAGAAGTTTACTTACTCAGTTTTCCCTGGCAGATATCAAGTCTTGAAGCTCCATCCACTATGAACTGTGGTGACATACAGAGTTCCTGGAGCAGTCAGATGAAAAAAAGGGAACGAAAATTATCAGTAAATTGACCTTTGGAGCTTGTCGGAAACAATTTCCTTCATTTTTTTCTTTCATGTTACAAAACATGCTTTGCATTTGGACTTAAAACAATTCTGTGGTGTTGCAAAATAATCTTGCTTCAATCAAAAGATCCTACCTTAGCAGATGGCTCAGTAATTCCGAAGAAGCTGTACTGCAGCCTCATGTTTAAATTATTATTATTTAGTCATAAAAATACATATATTCAGAGTGTTTATTTAATAGACCTGTGTTGACAAAACACAAATTTATTAAAAACAAAGTTAGTGTCCCTTTTAAAGGTCTAGACCAGGAAACAAGGGACGATTCTGGACTTTTGCACAGAAATTAGAGTAAAGTTCATGTTCTTGATGTACATGACAGGACTAAATAACCAGAATGAAGGTGTGGTAATATCGCTGCTTTAAATCAAACAGCATTTTCTGTTCTTCCCTGAACGAGTCAGTGTTTTGTTGGTGGAACAGACAAACCACCTATATTCACACCTAAAGGGGATGTAGAATAACACAGTAAACTAACACGTGTCAGAGGAAGTGGGAGGAGCCATAATGGAAACTCCATGCCAGAAAACCTCCAGGATTTAAACTTAAAGCACCTTCTTGTTGCAAAGTTGCAGTGCAAAGAAAAAAATGTTCAGACAGAGCAACACGATAACCAAACAATGAGCGCCCTGCATACCGGTGTCCGTTATAAAAGAAACCAATTAACGCCTGGAAGTCATCCAACTGAACGGATGGACGGTAGGCGTGCCAGAGCAGGGAGACACACAGCAGGATGTTCTTCACAATGTTCACCAGACCGGTTTGCTCATCCTGCGGCCTTCACCTCAAACATTCATTGTTTGGAGAACGGTGGCTCATGAAAGACTTCTTCACATTTCCTTTAGATCATTTTCATGAGACTTCACAGACGCCATGTTATGGTGCTTTCTTTTGTTCTTTTATTTTTTTTACATCTTTAAGCAAAATGTGTTATCAAAATGTGTTTGTTCGGGGGAAAGAAAAAAAGAGTTTTACTTTTCTCTTATTACAAAGATATAAAGTCAAATAAACTCCAGGACCGTTGAGCTTTGGTCAGGTGATACTAAGATGGAGACGTTCGAGAACAAACACCCCTGGTTGGTCTGGTGTGACACAAGGGAGAAATAGTTGGAATATATAGCCTTGAATCTGTACAGTGGAGGAAGTGTGATGCTGTGGGCCGTTGTATGAGTGTGTAAGGAAATACTTGAGATCTCCCTGGGTGTGTCAGCGTCATCATGGTTGTAAATATACGACCCAATAAATACTGGAATTTTTCCCTGGACCCAGAATCAACGTTCTTATGTAGCGTTTAGAAGATCAATAGGTCTGAATGGAGATATGCTTGTTTTGGTGCTCCAACCCTCTGAAACTCTAAAGAGTAAAACCTTTATGTCGAAAAAGCAAAAGAAGGTTTGTACAAAGAAGACAGCAGGGTAACCAATAAAATCCGAAGATGTACTGGGTTTAACTTATCAGCTCATTTTTCATATCTGCTCCTGTTTCTGTTCTCAGGCTTTTATGACCCTAAAATAGGCCAACCTCCTGTTCCCATTGAACCTGGGATAACATTCACTGCTTTGAAGTTGGGACATGTGGCTAAAAGTTGAGTTACAAAGCCAGTCTGGGCATGTTTGGCATTAGACTAGGTTTTCAGCTCCAGTAGTTGCTCTCAGGCAGTGGCGGCTCTAGACCAAATGTACCAGGGGGCCAGGAGGGGGCCAGCATGTTTTCATGGGAGCAAAGAAAAACATGAAATAAAAAACAGGGCAAGGGATTTAAATATTTTAAGATAGCTGCATGAAGTGAAATGTCTATTCAATTAGCCTTGATTAAAATTCTATGTCTTATTAAGTGAATATACATTCATAATTTAGGATTTTACATATTTTTTATTTAATTTACCGGTAAGTCAAAATTACTGTTTTTATATCAAATCTGAATTAGAACTCAAGAGAAACTATTAAATTCACCTGTAAAATTTGAGTATTTATTTTAATTTTTTTTGAAAAATAAAAAACATTTAGCAGATGAAAACTGTGATGTTATCTTAATACCACTGAAGCTATCACCTTATTGTTATTAAATAATAAGTAAAACAGAATTTGTAAACAAAAATCCTGAAATAGATCCAAAGGACCTGTGAGTAACATTGTCTGCTCCAGCGCATATCATCATTAGAATTTCTTTGAGTATTATGTCTTCAGCACAGGGGTCATAACAGGGGCCAGGACATGATCTACAGCAGGCTCAGACTGGGAACGATTTTGGGCCCTGGCATTTTTCCATCTACACCGGCCCACTTATACTAAAGTCTATTGATCTCTTAGGCCATAAATCTAAAGAAAAACATTTTTTACCCATAGACGGCCATCCTAAAATGCCAGATTGGGAAAAATCCCAACCTGGCAACATTGCATGTAAGATGGGAAACGTTAGCCTTTAGATGTAAAACCCCATCATGCAACGCAACATATTTTTGCAAAATATTTGAACATAGATTCGCCAAATATAAGAGGAACATTGTAGTTTGGCTTAAAGAAAGCATTTTAGTTTCATTATAATTTAGTTTGTTGCAAGGATTTTACAGTTTGAAGAAATAGAAAACCGTCACAACGATATGCATGGCATGGAAGGCCTTTATATATACTGCAGCATCAATTAGGTAATCAACATTGTATTACTTCTTGAGCTCTTTGAGTTATTTACTGTCACAGGTAGGAACTTCGCCTGGAGAGTAAGTGTTAGGGCCGGTTTGATTTAACCCTTGCATGCTGAAATTAGGTATAACAGATTACCAGGGCTACAGGGGCACTGGCCCCTGTTGGCCCCTGTCTAACACCGCCCATGCTCTCAGGAGCCCCAGCTTCAGGTTGAGCTTCAGGTTCAGGTTCAGCTGACAAAAGTTCCCAAACTTCTCACACTTCTGACATATAAAATGATGCCAATATCATAACCCAATCTACTGCTTGATTCTACAAACATTTCATCCATCCATCCATTTTCAAACATGCTTATCCTAAGTGGGGTCGGTCAACGGGCGAGAGGCGGGGTCCACCCTGGACAGGTCGCCAGTCCATCGCAGGGCAACACAGAGACAAAAAATCATTCACACACACACACTCACACCTAAGGAGAATTTAGAGAAGCCAATTCACCTAACAGTCATGTTTCTGGACTGTGGGAGGAAGCTGGAGTACCTGGAGAGAACACACGCATGCTCAGGGAGAACATGCAAACGCAGAAAGACCCCGGGCCGGGAATCAAACCCAGAACCTTAATGCTGCAAGGCAGCAGTGCTACCCACTGCGCAGCCCACAAACATTTCTACATATTTAATTAATTAAATCTAATAATATTACAGCTTCAACCAAAATGTTTTTGTTTGTTTTTTTGTAATTTTAGGCAATTGTTTCATCTCTTCCTTATAATAAAGTCTTTATTGCTTAATTTCTGTTGTGGATTTGAAGAGCCCGCACTGATGATCAGGGACACTAACTTTGGGAACCAGTGGACTGATTATTTTCCCTCATTTTGATGTTTTACCTTCGGTCGCTTCCACCTGACTCCAGACTTCATCTCCAGGTCTCCCACGGGGAAGGTGTAGTCCACGTAGAGACCGTCCCGGCCCACGGAGCCCAGTTCCCCGCTGTCTGAGGGCATGTCTGAGGCCATCAGGTCCGCCAGCCAGTGGCGGGACTGGGAGCCCATCAGCTCATCGGAACACACCGAGTCCAAGTCATCGCTGTCCGGCGGAGGCAGCGAGTTTTCAGAGGACACGCTGAGGGACTTGATCATCTTGAAGCCGGGCTGTGTTTACCTGAGCACCGCTCTGCAGGTAGATAAAAACACCTGGAGGCCCCGCCCACCGGGAACAACCACCTGCTTTATTAAGGTGTGGCTCCTCTATGGTCTCAGCAGGGGCGGAGGATGCAGGCAAAGGAAGCAACCGCCTGGGGCCCCAAACCAGCAGGGGCCCCACCTCAAAGGGGGGCCCCTGGTTGCCCACACCCCTAAATAACACCCGTGGGATATTTAAACATGTTTGAATTAAAATCCAATTATTTGAAATCCATTACTCTGCACAAAATAAAAACAAGGAAATATCCACAGAGTTGGATTCTGGTCCGTATTTGCGCACATGGAGCAGAAAGAAATAGATCCAACTAGAGCAAAGACAGCGATTAGACCTTTATACCAACTCAGAGCAGGAAAAAAGTCAGATATAGTCGGTTATATATTAACCCAGCATGACGTCAGGTGGAGGTTTGGTCTACGAAGAGTCACTGCGGTCACCCAAAAATATTATATCTGGAATAAAAGACATTAAATACAAAAATTAGACTTTTACAGAAATGGTTTGATAGAGGAATATTAGTTGTAAAACCAATTGCTAAATCCAAATGGTCATTTATTGTCTTACTCTGACTTTTTTATTTGTCCAATTTCCTGTTACCCCTTGGATATGTTGTTGTCTTTGATGCAATCCGCAGTGGGTCATTAAAGTTTTCATCATCTTTACCGACACGTCAAATTCACTCAGTGCCAAGCTTTGTTCCAAAATCCATTTATATTGATTACGATTTTCCTTCTAGAAGTAAGAAAACAACCAATAAAAGGTTAAGAAATGTTTTAATACAACATGTTTTTTCACCAGCTTGTATATTTTACTGATCCAGCATTTTAAAAAAATATAAATTGGAAGTGGATTGGTTGCTCCTTCCAAAAATATTTAATAAACAATAAAGTAAGAGAAGTTTTTTTTTTTCATAATGTTTATCTTGTTAAAGTATTTTGATGAAAAGATATAAATGGGGTTTTGAAAGAATAATGAAGAAAAGCTTATTAATATTTTTTGGGGATTGTAAATATACCAAAATATTCTGGAGAGATATGTCAATTTTTTTTTAACAAAGAAATCTCAATATTACTTTAACGTTTAAAGATGTTTTGCTTGACAGAGAAATGTGATCTGGTCAAAACTGATTTTTTTTTATGTTGTTAACTTTATTATTAATGGTAAATATATTCAAATCTATAAATATTTACAACAAAAAACACATTTCCAGATTTTATCCTCTTTTATCATCTACATTGAATCCTTAAAATTTAGCTCAAATGCTAAAGCCGTTCAAATGATAACTGTTCTTTAAGAATTGCAACCCTCTAGTACAGATTTGATTTTAATATTGTAAAATAATTACTCTATATTCTGTAAAGCCCTTTGATGTTGTATTTGAGTGTAATTAATGTTTTATGTTGTTCTTGTATTTTCTTTGTTTGCAAAAAAATAAAAAATGAAATATAAATGAAAAAGATCACTGCAGTCGCCATGAGATGAACTTTACCTGCAGCTAAAAGCTCTGGTCGAGATGGCAAACTGTAAAAATCCTCTCTGAGAGCCTCTAGCTGGATTTACCTCAAGGTATAAAAAAATATCTGTCCCTTATTTCAGTAATAATACTCTATGGTATTGCTTTTAACACAATAAAAGATCCTTTACATCATCACGACTGCAGTCAGTACAGCTATACATGCAGATAGAATACATGTTGCTCAATAACATGGTAAAAAAAACCGACTGGTGTCATATATACTGTATTGATTCTAAACATTAAGGTGCTATATTTAAAAGATAAGCAGCCTTAAAGCAATTAATCAGTTCATTTATTTGATTACCTTTTAATTTTTCTGAGCAATGTGTAATATGTACTAACATAAAGATAGTTTTACCAAAAGTAAAACATAAATACTATTTCATGTATATCATTCTAGATAACTGAAATATTGATAAAAATGGTTCAAGATTAGGCTCTTTATTATATTTAAGGCCCAAAAGTTAAAGCCATTTTCTCTAGTTTTATAGATGCTACAGACGCTCTAATCAACGTTAATCAAATGTTTGAAAATATCTTGACATAAATTAAATAATAAAATGTGTCTTTTACATCTAAAAAGATTCAATAAACTGAACTTTATATCAGTTTCTGAGATTCTCTGAGTTGAAAGACGTTTGTTGATCAGAATGTTCAAAAATTCAGATAAATAACTCAGAAGCCTGACGAGCTCCACTGAGGATCTTACAGCTACTTTTATAAGTGGAAACAAAAGGTAATTTTCTGTACATTCTTGTTTGATAAACTTCAATTTACAGCAAAGTATTTATTGCTGAAACAATATATGAATGTTCATTATATACAACTATGAAAACACATTAAATCTGGTTTATTTTTAATTTAAACCAAACTTTAGTTAAGTTGAAGTAAAAAGGAATAAAAGGGCAAGTTACCATTTTTGGCTTGAAATTTTGATTTTCAAAGTATTTCAGTGAGTCAAAGTGAGAGAGTTAAACTGCAAATTATTTGGAGGTGAAAAAACTATCTGAAACAGGCAATAAGCTCTTTAAATTCAGATGGTTGAAAACTGCCAATATCATAACATTAAATTAAAGATGCTCATCCTAAAATCACCTAATTCACCCCTGATCTGTAAATCCAAAGGAATGTTCAAAAAGTCTCTTTTTTAAAATGAACTGGAAACAGAAATAGATTTTTATCATTTTATTTAACTTTTATCAATAATGAAAACAGTTGTTGGGTCTGCGAACGTCACTGAGATGTAGCCATGATGCTGGAAACACCTGCAGGGAGAAAGAAAACAATTAGGAACAAAAATTTTTAAATAAAATTATAAAATAGAAACAATCATTTAGAAACATCCTGGTAATTGTTATTTTCTTCAGCAAACCTGGAAATGTTTTGACTTTTCTCCTTTTTGCCTTCGAATGATAATTTTACAAATTCTAAAATGTTAAATGATAAAACTTTAAAAAAATAATTAAACTGAGCTAAATGTTGGACAGAATGGAGGAGTTTTAGTTATTAGGAAAGAAATAGACACAGGAAGATGATTAATGGCATGAATCGACTGATTTCCATCGGGGTGTTCATGTTTGATCCGTTTGGTTAAAACACACAAAGCCGAGGCAAAGTTCTCTATTCCTCACTCTCAAAATCGATCTTCTCCACGATGTTCTTGGGCTTGATGCTCTCCTCCTGGTTGAAGATGAAGATCTGTCCGTCCTCGTTCTCTGTCCAGCCGTACTTATTCATCCACCCCTTTAGCTGCGTGTCTGAGCAAACAGGAAGCGTGTTTGTTTTCTGACCGAACTAAAACATCACAAACACCTGAGCCCTAAAGCAAAGCTGAGATCTTCTGTTCTCACCCAGCGGGTCTCCCAGCATCTCAGCCAATAGCTGCCTGTCGATGGTCTGGTAGGTGATGCCCACAACATGACAAATGACTGAGGAGAAAAAGGAATTTATTGAACCAGCTCTAAGTGGCTTTAATCACCGTTTAGTCAGAAAGTCAAACTCACACTTCCGGACGGAGTCCTCGAAACCAGTGATACCGTCGATGAGCTCTCTGTTCTCCTCTAGACTCGTCTGTCAGGAAGACAAAAGGCTTTCAGTGAGTTTAAGGAGCTATGATTGGTGGTCTGTCTTCTTTTCGTTAAGTCTGCCCTTCCCGCCATCTTTAATCAGGCGGTTTGTTTGTTACAGCTAGCGCTGAAACAATTAATAAGATTAATCATGTTTAATTGACTATTAAAATAATTGTCAACTAATTTAGTAATCAGTTAATCGTTAACTGAAGTATAGAGACGGTAAAATATGCTTTTAGATGACAGAGCAACTCCTCAAGTGGAAAAGTTTTAGTTTCACCTGGTTGAATTTTACAAAAAGTCTTCTTTAAGGAACCTTTTTCTATCAGCTTATTAATCGAAAAAATAATCAACAGATTAATAAATTTGCAGAATAATCATTAGTTGCAGCCGTAATTGCTGCCAACACACACAGTTTATGCAGTGGTGTAGTTCACCGTTGTGTAATTTCGTAAACACATGATGCAGCAGAAGAGGATAAGCTCCAACTGTTGGACGAACAATGAGGTCCAGGCTCTTTTAAGCATTTTTGCTAAACATTTAGTTAGAGTAGGCGACACACAATGATGGCATCTATGCCACGATTGCAGCCAGACTGGCCGAAACACATTCTTTACACCATAAAGCTGGTGCAACCTAAAAAAAAAGGAAGCAGGTCTTAGAAGAGACTGAAGGATAACAATCGTGGCAGATCAGACTGCCGGTGTAGTTACCATGCTCAGTAGCTAACAGGTTAGCCTCTTTTAGCTCGGTTAGTTAGCCATATTACGCTACAATCCTTTTAACTTTGTGTCAACAACAACCATTCATTTTCCACAAGTAAAACAACAGTTTTATTTGTCTAAAATCTCCACGAAAGTCATTTTTGAGATGTCCCATTTGTCCTTCCTGTCCTCAGATCTTAATAAAAAAATGAAAATAAGCGGAGACTTTTTCTTGTCACCTTGTTAAATGGCAGAGCTCAATCTGAGAACGCAGCACTTTCTTTCAAGACTTAGAATTATTGTCAATGAAATGTAAAATAATAGCAAATATAGGCAATAATATGTTGAGACTCCAGTTTGTCCGAGTGGACAAAGCTGCTAAAGACTCGGCATCGTCAAATATGGAGGCTGTTAGCCCAGAAGAGCGCTTGGATATGGACTGCAGTTGGAGTAAGTGGCCCGTTCTCACATGTTCTTAGTATATCTTGCAGCAGGAGCAGGGATGGTGAACAGATACTCGCCTGCGTGCACACACAGCAAGTTACGCTGCATTCATGATCACGCTCCAAAATGTGGTGGTGTTTACGTTTTTTGGCGGCCACATCATTATATTAATTAGCATGGCTTTCAAAGTAAAGGAAGCGGAATATGACGAATCACCCGGGTGATACACAGCCTGGGGGTTCCAGTGGAAAACAGGTTACTGAAATCTAATCTGCACCATTTCGGTGTGTGTGGTTTGATAAATGAGCTGCAATATTATTATGTAGATGTAATAATGTTTATAGTAAAAGAAAAATAAGATGTTTTAAAAATGTATATTTTAGCACAATGACAGTCTTCAATTGGCTAACAAATAGGTATGAATTTGAAAAATAAGGCTTTTCAAGCAATTTATAAAAAAACTAAATATACCTTGCAGTAGAATTAAACAGGCGTTACACTATCCAAAAAAAAAAAAAAAAAACACCCTGCAGGACTGAATTTTGTCACCTGACATTGACTTTCATGTGGTTCAAGCCTCTGATGTTTCCCTTCTGCTGAAATGTCTGTCTCGTGTTACATGTGCTTGTCTTTTGCCGATTTTCTTTTCTATATTTGACACTGTATCCTTCCCAATGAGGCTCCTTTCTTTCCACAGAGAATAAGGCAGCGCTATAAGGAACGACCCCCGGCTTGGGGCCCTTGGCAGCCGTAAGAACGCGCCAAAGGCAGCATTCTACAGCATTCATGGCCTCACTAGATCATTCACCCTGTCAGCCCCCCCACCCCAATGTATGTGAAGAATGTGATAAACGGTTTGTACTGAAACTGAAATCTCAATTACAATGTCAATTGTAGTTGACAATTTAGAAAGGTATTAATTAAATGTTAAATGAAAACATGTAAACCATGCAGGTAACATCCTTATAGCCCTGAGAAATTAAAAACGCGTTGACTAAAGGAGTGTTGAGATTATTATTTAAGGAGCTTCTTCAAATTAATGAAATAAAAAAAAGCTTTTGTTTCTGCAGATATTGAGCAAATCACAGAAACTTTTAGCCTTTGAGTGCTTTACTGTAGGAAAGCCGTCATTGAATCAGTGGTTCTGCACCTTCATCTCTCCTGTGTTTAAGGCATGTCGAACTCCCGCTCAAATTACAGCTCTTCAGCCAATTAGCATCATGTATGTCTCCATCTCTGCTCCCTCGCTGTCCTGCAGCATAAACATCACCCTGCTGTCTAAAAGAAGTCACTGAATGCTGGAGTTGTAGTAACGCCCTGCGTTAGATCACTTTTTCTATGACTTACTAATGCAGTTACTGCCAATGCTGCTCACAGGAAACAGCAGGAAGCAGAGCTGAATGGCTGGAAAAATATCATACCTTGGCAGCAGTCATTATCTACTGCAAAATAAAAAAAAAATCAATTACTATCAATGTTGTTCTTCTTTAAATTGGTATTTTCAAAAACTTCCAAGGGCCGTGAACTTTTTTCCCCAAGGATTTTAAGGACCTTGCAGATCCTAGTAATCAATTTTATGTGGAGAAATTTACCCCTGCATTAAAACTGTCAGGTATGGTGGTGGACGAGTGGTGATTGGGGCTTGTAATGAAGCCAGAGCACCCGGAACCTTTGCAGTGATTGAATCGACTATGAGTTCCATGTAACGCTAGGTGTTCCGTGCATCAAATCCGACGCCCTAACCCGACTGAAATGCTGTGATTAGAACGAGCCGAACAAAAACATGTTTGTGTTTCAGAGTCGTACCCAGAAGCTCTGGAAGTGGCAGGTCTCCAGCAGGTTCCCCAGGTAGAGGATCTGCCTGATCGGTCGTTCCTCTTGCTGCGACACAGTAGTCAAGGAAACGCCCCCTCACCCCAAGACAGAACCCAAAACCGGCTTACAGCTGTGTGTTTATAAACGCAGAAAGAAAGAACCTTCTGCTCACAGATCAAAATTTACACGAACAACACATCTGATAAAAGAAAATATGTTAGATTAAAACAACAGCCTTTATGAAAATGTCAGGGAGTTCATAAAGATATATATATATATAAAAAGAGGAACTTTTTTGTTTTGAGTCAGAAGCAATGATGGACGAAGCAGCACCAAAGGGATACGTGTGTCTGGTCGATCATGCACTTGCAGAGAGTGAAGTCTGTGTGTGGCAGGTTGGTCAGAGCCTTCAGCAGAATCTGGGAAGTCACTGCAGTCTGGAAGTAAGCTGGATTGAACTGGTATCTGTGGGCGAAACCGACAAACAGTTTAGCTGGCAGGTTGTTTTAGCAGGTAACAGAAGAATGTTTCTTGAGTTCTATTCAGATGGACATATTTCAAAGATATTTTGTTATATACAATCTTAATAACGGGTTTTTAAAGGTCTTTAACACCCAATCAGTGTTACTTTTACTTACAGTTTCAGCACAGCCAGGTTTGCCTCCAGGTCATAAGCGTTTTCCCGGGCTTGCGTCTCCACGTAGCGCTCCAGCGTGGCGAGGTTCTCAGGGTTGTACCTGATAAGAGGAAAGACAGCTGGTAACTCCAATATGCTGCTAAGAAGAAAATAATTTCTCCATTTTGTTCCTTCTCATCTTTTATCAGGACATAGTACAAATCATTGTGTGTAAACTCTGAGCTTATTTTGTTTTAATCATACAGGTCTGGCAGTAATCATGGCTACTGAGAATAAACCAGCTTCCAAAAAGCTCCCAAGTGGAGCTGGAGGAGGTGGGACTGCTGCCCCACCACCCAGTGCCAGCTGAGTAACAATCAGGATGAAAGAAAATCAACATTTAAAAGAGCATAATCTATTAACCCAGCATAATACTGAATGCACGATAATCTCAAACATCAAATCTCGACCCCCTCCAAAAAATAATAACACTAAAACAACCTTAATGGGAATACTTTGCCGCATCATACATCTTCCCTAAACATGAAACATTTCAGTTCCTGCTAACGTGTTGCAGACAATAAGCCAGTAATCATATTTTAATCTGTCAATATCTGACGTGAATCAGAAACCGTTAAACAATAATTTAGCTTTATCAATAACTTCAGTTGAGGCTTCCAGCATCAGAAGCATACAGGTTTAAATTATAATTATAGAAGACGCCATTAAACTTTTAAAAACAGTCCAAATCAAGACTAAAACAAGTGAAGATGACAGCTATTCTCGATTAAGAGAGTAAACTCCTTTTATTTAACGCTCATACTCCAAAGATGATCAGAAAACAAGCTAGGCTACTGTTAGCATTGTCCGGTTAATCGACTCCATTTCCGGATTATTTGTACCTATCGATTCCTCGCAGGAGTTTCCCCACGTTCGCCCTCATCTGTTCGAAGCTTGACGCCATTTGGTCCGCCGTTGTAAGGGTAAATAAGAATTAAATTAAAATTTGTTTCACACGTGCGCCGGTAACAGAAAAGATAGCAGCGGGGGAAGGAGAAAAGGGCCGGACCGGAAGCAGAGGGGACAGAAAACTACTACCGACAGCCTGAAGCGTCACGTCAACAATTATTAATGAGAGAACATTTTTATGTATAAAGCAAATATACAAATTATTCAAAAATTATTTAAATCATAAATTCATCTGTTGAAAACGATTTACTAGCTTTCCATCATTCACGGTGAATTTCCCTTAGAACATTAGAGGTTCATCACAACCCTTTGTTTACATTTTACACGGATGCTATTATGATTCATAAAAAAATATTTTACATACGTTTTTAAATAAATAAATAGAACATTTAATCAGTATTTAATATTGCTGGTTTGTAAAAAAAAAAAATGGTTTACATTCAGATATTTTTCTCAACTGAAACGTTGCAAAAGTTGTAGTGGGGTAATTTGATGTTTATTTTAATCATGGCTTGTATTATAATTAGATCAATTGTTCTCAAACAAAAATTGCATAACATCCAGAATTTTGAAAAAAAAAAAACAAATTTCCTTTAAATTGAAATGTTTGAGATTACCAAACCGAACCTTATCAGATGTTAATTTGATAAGAAAAAGAAAAATACATTTTAAAAATATCATTGTATTTATTACAGGAAATAGCTTACCAACCCAACTTGGATCTGTTAAAGATATATTTGCAACAATGTTGAACTATGGATCAACTGTTTTGTACCAATTTATTTAGTTATTTTGGAGATTTTAGTTTAACTTTATCAGATTTTTGCCAGATCTGCAGAATTAACCAATCATGACGGATCTAAAACCAAACTCTTCAATCCCCAAATGAAAGAATTTCAGGAACACATGTGGAAAAAGTCATTGCTATTATCATTATGAACTGGGGGGTAATGCAACTGGGAACCTTCTCCACTAACCACACCAAGCGCATTTTTAATCTACTGTACAACAGCACTTTCTATAAGTCAATTTGTTTTATTACATTTTAAAAGCGTAATGTACCCAGTTAATTCCTCACAGACATATTTTTGTCTACTTATCACATATTAATCACATTATATATATATATATATATATATATATATATATATATATATATATATATATATATATAAAATATATAAATGGATGTCAATCATTTCAATTCAAAAGTACTTTATTGATTCAAAAGAGCTAAAAACATTCACTTCCTCAAAATGTAAAACACCTGTAAAGAATTTTAAACAAACTTGTCAGAGTTGGACACATACATTTATATTATTGCTTCAACTGTTAATGATGTTTCTAAACCCATATTAGCTTTCTGAATTATAAAATAAACAGTTACACAACTTTAATTCCAGGATTTGCTTGTTCCTATGCTGCCCTCCTGTGGTCACAGATTATAATTACACCCTAAAATCTTCTAAATAGTGATGAATTATATTCATGAAAAAATAGCAACTCTTTGTGTACTACATGACAGATACCATTGTTACTCAGCGGTCTGTGGATTTACAGATGCGGATAATAGAGTTTATGTGTAAAACAAGAGACAGAAGAAAGATTTGTTTAAGAGCTAAAAACAGCCTCCAGTGTCTCAACCTGTTGCTAATACCTGTTAGCATCGTTAGCTCCCCTTAGAGTCTCGTCAAGCTATTTTCAGGTATTTTACAGAAAACATACAGAGTTTACTTAAAAGAGCGGTAGAATAGTTTAATAATAAAACGACAAATTGAAATCAACAAGGACTTTATTAGACAACCAGAAGATGACATCCAGTCATCTGAAAACGTCCTACTGCCATCTGGTGGACATAGTGTGTAACTACAATCAAAGCTGGAAAGGTTATATGTTTCCTGTTCCTTTACAAATAACTCGTACTAATATTCTATGTACTTTAACATTATAGCAACAATTCTTGACATGTTTATAATTATTATTTCATAACAATTCCAGAATAATGGTGTGGATAAATATAAAGATTTTACATATATTTGTGAAAAAAACTTAGGTAAGAGCATTAAGCTTGCAAAAAACAAACAAACAAACAAACAAACAAACAAACAAACAAAAACAGTAAGAACAGATCTACTTAACATCAAAACCAATGTTAAACATCAAAACCTACATGAAACGTAAGATACAGTTTTCTAATCATCAACAAGATGTTTTTTTCTATTTTATTTAAATTTTTGAGGTGAATAAGTGCTTAGAGCTATAAACATCCTCCACCTCAGGGTCTCAGCCTGTTGCCAGAGTCTGTTGGCATTGCTAGCTTCTGCTCTGAGTCTCTGTGGGCTGTGTGTGCTCTGTGGAGCTGCCTCAAATTCATGCATTGAACAAAAAAAAAAATAATAATAAAATTGCAGAATTCATGGGGTAAATAAAAAAAAATTAATAGTCAAAAGACAAAGAAAATATGAACAACCTTAAACTGAGAATTTAAACTGTATTATCTTCTTCCCGTAAAAATTCAAAAAATATCCACTGGACTTGGTTTTCAAGATTTGAAGACGTTTCGCCACCTCTCCAGGAAGCTTTCTCATTCAAAATGATTATTATGCCCTCTGTATTATCTTCCTTTTATGATTTTGATTTTTTAAAAAAAGGTTGTAGCATAAAAGTAGCATTTTTAGCTATCTAAAATAATGCATGAAAAACATCTGATATTCTATAGGGGGGTAGTTTGTAAAGCAAATGAGTAATTTCCTCACAGCTATATTTTTGGGCTATTTAGCCTGTAATAAGAGAAAATAACGTGAGATCAATCAATCAATTCAATTCGATTGTAGTTTATTGATCCCAAAGAGCTAAAAACATTATCTGTGTCAAGCTGCTGCTTTACTCTGTTGGCATGATAGAAATAACTGGTGTATTCCAGATTCTCCCGTTAAGAGAAGAAAATGCAGATTACATAGGACCAGAAGAAGAGTCTGAAGAAACCCTGAAACAGCCTACTGCCCTCTGGTGGACGCGGTGTGTAACTACAATAGCAGCGAGATTGATTTTATGTTTTCTTCCTTTTTAGTTCCTTTTAAGAAAAACACTAAACGTGTCACNTTTCTTCCTTTTTAGTTCCTTTTAAGAAAAACACTAAACGTGTCACACATGTACATTGATTTTATTGGTTCAACTATTAATGATGTTTTTAAACCTATATTAGCTTTGTGGTCAAGATTTTAAATACTAAGATTTTTGTCTGCAATTTTCTACACTGACCTCCTGTGGTCACAGATTGTAATTACACCCTAAAATCTTCTCAATAGTGATGAATTATATTCATGAAATAATAGCTACTATTTGTGTACTACAAGCTATATGCTGTCATTAATCGTCGGTCTGTGGATTTACAGATCCGGATAATCAGGTTTATTTGCAAACAAGAGATGGAAGAAAGATTTGTTTAAGAGTTTTTAAAAAAACCTCCAATGTCTCAACCTGCTGCTAATATCTGTTAGCATCATTAGCTCCCCTAAGAATCTCTGCAAGCTGTTTTCAGGCCTGTGGAGCCACGTCAAACTCGCACTTACAGACAACATGTAGAGTTTACATTAAAGGGGGTAGAATATTTTAATAATAGAAAGAAAATGAAATCAACAAGGACTTTATTAGATCAGATTAGATTAGAAGATGACATCCAGTCATCTGAAAGCGTCCTACTGCCCTCCAGTGGACATCGTGTGTAACTACAGCCAAAGAGAGGTTATATGTTTCCTGTTAGTTCCTTTACAAACTCTTAATAATGTTCAAGGGTGTAACTTTGTGATAAAAGTTGCTGGGGACACTCTAAGGGTGCTGGCTGATGAACCTACAGCTACTCAACCCGAACTCTTTCAATAGGGTTTATATTTTCCAAAAATGAGCTCAAAAATATATTTATTGAATGCTTTCCTATTGTTGAGAACACAAGAGAACCTTTATAGTTATAGACAGATGCCTGCCTTTAGTACATTATTTATAAAGGGCTCAAAAACATTAATGTTTAAAGAATGACAAATAATAGCCAATATCCGATGCCAACAGCAATATATCATGCATCCCTAGTGTGGACCGACTTCAATTCCATCCATCCATCCATCCATCCATCCATCCATCCATCCATCCATCCATCCATCCATCCATCCATCCATCCATCCATCCATCCATCCATGCATGGCTTCCCTTTAAGCTGCATCAGTGATTATCCTCCTTCACAAGCAGCAAAATCAAATTTGTCCCATATGTCATTCACAGCCAAAGTCTATATTGAACGTTATATTTCAAAAATCATTTATACACAGATTTTTTATTAATTGTGCTTTAATTCTTGTAGGTTTCTTATATTTTGATTTGAAGTCTGTTTCCTGTGAGTCTGGCTGTCTCTGGCTTGACTGGCACAGCTGAACATTCATTCTTGCTGAACTATAAAATACATCATCGACTTATTGGGAATAATGCATAACATCATTTTAAATGGTGAGAAAAATCATCATTCCTGTTTTGTTGTCTATACAAAGTTTTGTTTTGGCATTAATAGGCAAATAGAGGTGATGGTTAACAAATATTTGTATTGCGCACAGAGAAGTGACGATATGCCAAGACACACCAATGTATGTCAGACAAGCCTTAGCAGACAGTTGCTACTGATCTGTTTTTATGGAATAATGACAACTATTTTATCACTGGGGATTACAACAGTAGATATTTTTATCTAGAGAAGCTAAACAGCTTGTCAGCTAGTCCAGCTGTTTTTGCTTGAAAAGGTACATAAGATACTGTGACGTCTTATAATTATCATCAGTACAATCATCACAATTAGTACAATTTATTGAGTTTAAAACCTTTGCTAATGCTTTAGGCTTTAATTATGTCACTGAAACCCTTGTTAAAAAAAAACACTGTGCAGGTTTCCAAGTCTTTGTTGATTATAATAACAAAGCTGATGATAAAGATGTTTTTATATAGCCCTTGAAGAGTACCACAACACACCTGCGGACAACTTTAGATCTCCGGCACACTTATAGAAGAGTTGCCTTCTGTGTTCCATTTTGCTAGATACCCTTCAGCAGCCTTTGTTGTGTTTGTTTTGTTTTTGTGTGTCCTGTTTTGCTAAAGTGGATCTGGTAATAGACGTTTCAGAGCTAGATGATAACCCAACAGGTTTGGTTTCACAAGCAGTACATTATGACAATTGCTATAAGATTCTGCTTGATACTTGTATATGAAACCTTAATGAAAATTATTTAGAGATTATAGCTATATACAATGAACATGGAGATAGAAACGGAGGTGAGAAAAAAGAGGGTATAAGAACTAAGGGTAAAGAGAAAGAGATAGAGACAGGAAATTGTGCATGAAAAGAGAGAAAATAAAACAAAACAGCTAAAATAAACAACACAGAAGATATACAGTAACTCCTAGAAGCCTGCTTTCACAACCGTATCGGATAACAGGAACAGAAAACAGAGAACATAACAGCGAAAAGAAGAAACAGACAGTTAACATAAAAACAAAAGCTTTAAGAGTGGCAGGTATCCCTTAGATATCTATGTGTGGAAGGGAAAATATATATATATCTGTTGCTGCAGCTTAGTATTTAATATTATCGTGTATCCGTCAACACCCGGAACCAAACTCCCCTGGTATGTATGCATTGGGTGTTCATGTGTATAAAGTATTTGCAAAGCTTCTTCAGAATGAAAATATGCTTAATAGCAGGTGTGGACAGCCCCAGATTACCCTACAGGGCCCAGGACTCTTCAAAGCGCCAGGAGGGCCAGGCTGGCAGCCACCAGAATAAGACAGTGCCCACTGGTGCAGCCAATCCTGCACCTAGAGAACCACCAGCACACCAGCAGAGACAGGCACCTGTCTAAAGACCCTGAGAAGTGGGAGGAGGCAGGCCCCGCTCATACTTGGGGCCAAGGATGTTTAGTAGGTGGGGCCGGGGAAGCAAACACCCAACCTGACAGGTAGACAGAAACAACTTCACATTCACACAATCCCACCCTTACACCCATATGCACATATACAAGCATATATACCATCCTCCCAGTTCTGGGGGCCAATCCCAGGCCCACCCAAACATCCCCAGACCCCTCAGTTTGGGAAGCGGGCATTCAAAAATTAAAAAAGAGGGGCAAGGATCAGGTGCCACCATATTAGGACAGCATCAGTGTGGCCCAGGACTAACCCCAAACCAAGGGCGTAGGTTTAATCTCAACTTTGGTAGGGACACTATTGGTGTTAAGTTGAAATGGTCTGATGTCATTGGTCCTACTCATTATGCATGCTCCTGTTTGTTTAATGCTCGATGTGAGCATCAGGGCGCATTTCATTTAAAGAGAAAACAGCATTTTTTGCTACATTTATATAAATGTTATAAGCACTACACACACAATATGCTGTTTATCAATGTTTGAAGCATCAATGGCTCAGAATAATCTAAAATTGGGACAACTTAACACTTTGAAAAGGGTTACATTTGAACTTACCAGTGACTAAGACAGAAGGTAAATACATGCCTTTTTAACCAAATACAGTCTAAATATGTCTGTTGTTTATGTATTTATCGGGTTTTTTTCTTTTGAAGAAATAGAATTGTGCAGCGGCAAACAGAGGTAAAACCCACTCATTTAAAAAAAATATATTTATCTAATATGCTGATATTCTCTGTATTGTAAAACAAAGCAAAATAACATGTTCAAGGGACTGCAAATAGATGTATTGTATTACGGGAACTATAAGAAAAACTGACACTGAGCATTTAAAATATTAACTTAGATATACAAGTTGTGAGAAAAGAAGCACCTGCTGCAATAACACTGTATTGTAAATTATAAACATGTTATTCACATAGAATTATTGGTAGGGACAAGTAGGTCGGGCCAAAAGTTTGATAGAGACATGTCCCTATGGTCCCTATGCAAACCTACGTCCATGCCCCAAACCAAACCCCAGGGGGGACAACAGGTTGGAAAGGTGTGGACTTATAAAGTATTGTTAATGGTGTAGGAGAATCCCTGCCCTAAATTAAAAATTTAAATTATGTATTTTATTTGATAGTAAGCTTTAAATTCTAATTAAATTTCTGTCTTAGTTATGTATGTATTGTATGTCAGGTCATTAATGTCTATTAATTTTAACTGGTATTCTGTCTAGAGCCAGTCCTATTTCTTACCATTTATTATAATATTAAAAGAAAGGTGTTGCTTGGCAACCCTGTTTGCTACATACCTTTGGTTGCTGTGATTATAAATACTGGATGGGAACAAATGTCTGACAGAAAAGAAACCTTTATCCGCTGTTATGTGTGAAGAAGTGCCTGCCAAATTAAGATGATAACATCAAGTTGCTTTGTTATGTTTTTTTGTTGATTCTGCTAAAATATTGCTTTTGTTTTGCATACAGTCATAGGAAAAACTGATTAAAGCCTTTTAAAAGTAAAGTTTTCTTATTGTGGGAGAAAAGTAGCAGCCCTCCATGTGATTATAGGTGGATATACAAACAAAAAAACTTTGGGTTCCTCATAAGTTATGCTATAGAAAAATTCAGGCAGTTTATATGTTTAAAGCAACAAAGGAAAACTTAGAAGCAAGCGGAAACTGTCCAAGCTAAATGGATAGTTTGTATATTTCTAGACAGATAAAATGCTGTAATTAAGATAATAATTTAAATGATATAAAAACAACCGCACTTAGAAGCTATGGAGCTGGTTTAGTTGCCAACATTTCTGAAGCGTAAAAAACTCACTTTTTTCACTGCAGTTCTGAAAAAGTTTTGCACGTCTTTTTCATTCAATGTATTGACAATACCTGGTCTGACTAGGGTTATCCGTGTTTCATCAGTTTCCAGTCTTTCCTCCACACAGACTCCTCTTAAACTTTCTTTGTGTGCACTTGTGTTAACCAAGCTTTTCCTTTACAATGTTCAATAGCAGGTTTGGGGGGGGCATGAAACTGTCCCCTGGAACACAAAGCAGACACTTGGCAAAGCTAGTTTATTTATATAGCACATTTAAGTAGCGCGACAATTTAAAGTGAAGTAAGGTATATCGCAGTGACAGAATTAATTCAATAAAATTAAGGAGGTTAAGAGCCCTGGGAGGACGAATGCTGCATAGTTTTAAAATGAGAAATAGTAAAATTAGATGAGGAATCTGAAAATAGATTGGTCTTCCATGCATCCAAATAACCATTTTAATCAACCCAGAAATTCTATAAAAAAGTGTGCCAACTTTCCCCTTGGCTCCCTTCTGGTTAGTTCTATACACACCTGCGCCATATTAGCTAATAACCACATTCTTTGTTCTGTTCCCCCTTAAAGCATCACCACTACAGTTCCTGATATCTGGTTGTTTTGTTGCTTTGTCTTCTGCTTGCTCCCCATGTGTATTCACCCTGATGTTAAATGGATTTTCGGTTTCAGTATTTCGGATTTTTGCCTTTGTTGCCTTGGACTTTTTGTTAAATCACAAAACACAAACTCTGCCTCCTCATCTCTGCTTTTGGGTCCTGAAAACCCTCTACCAAATCGTGACAGATATATTTGATTAGGGCATTTCATAGCGTACTGTATATTTTTTAAAGGATCCCTGCAAAATTGATACAAATAAATACTTTGAATATGATCAACTAACATGATCAACTTTTAGTACATATACCAACATAAACCCCTTTCAGTTCTGACCTGATGAATGGTGCAATTAGAAAAGTCCTGAGGCTGTAGGACAACTTTTATTGTCACTTTGTACACACAGTGTATACAAAACAGAATTTCCAATTTGTACAGCTTTCAGACAGTGTGGATCTATCTATTCCATTATGTGGCATTTGAAAATATGGTCATGTCATTTAAAATTAGCCTTCTAACTCAATGCAGGCAATGGCCAAGTCAGCAAACATCAAAAGGTAGGAATTTTACTATGACTTATAAGACAGAGAGGAGTAAGGGCTACACAGTTTGTGATAAGCCTCACTAAGATGCACACTATCCTGAATGTGAAGGCAATGAGCAGAGACATTTGTGTAAAATGTATTATCCAGTCCAAATTCAAGATAACTATTTATATATACGTAGCTATTTATAACTAGATTTCCATTTAGTTATAAATACATTCCTTTAGCACCTGATCTAAGGTTAGCTGAACATCAGAAAGACAGAAGAAATAATCACTGAATTCAGAGAGTTAAGGTACTTAAAGCGCTTTTGTTCATTCATGGTTAAATTTGACTAACCTTAGAACTCTTAATTAAGTCAAAACTGATTTTTGAAAGTTTTTAGAAGCTAAAAACCAAAATCATTTTCATACCATGACAAGTAAAACCTTCCAAAGGTCTCTTATGAGTTTTTTTTAACTGTGTGTTTCATGTGTGTGTGTGATGG
>NW_015150836.1:545368-555358 GCF_000732505.1 Cyprinodon variegatus
TCTGCTTCTTACCCCATTTACACTACCCTTGAAAGACCGGTCCGAGCTCAGTAACTGAGATATCTTATCGTGTGTAAATGGAAAGCAAACTGAACTAAACCGAGCTAGACACAACCTAACCGAGCTAACTGCGGACCAGTTCCAGAGGTGGGCTCGGCTCGGTTTTTCCCTGGCTCGGTTCTCTGATAACAAGAGCGCATGAGCAGAACGCCTCATCTCCGTCTGGCTGCACATCCCGATTCACACTCCATTCCAGTAGTTGGCGGTAATGCCCCTCCGGAAGTTTTTTGCCAACCAACACAAAACAGAAGAAGAAGAACAACTAAGTTAAGGCGACTTTCTCAAGTAAATCCACGAAAGGTTGCCGTCTTCGCCTGACCCTCCTCAAACACCGAAGTACAGTAATAATATTAAGGCATAACGAGATAGCATGATGTGTAAACGGTCGTCAGAACCAAGCTCGGCCTGGATAACTGATCCGAGCTCGGACCGGTCTCGGCATGGATCGGTTTTTCAAGGGTAGTGTAAATGGGGTATTTGATGTGGGATATCAGAGCATCAGGTCTATTGTCATTGAAGATTGTTGGCTGAGTTTTCTTTGGAAGTGGAAACAGGCAGGAGGTCTTCCACATCACTGGAACTGTCTCCTTGGTCAGGTTAAAGGGCTAGTTATACTCCAGCAGCAGTGTGTCGCAGTGAGCTTATCGCTGGTATGACACACATATTTTTGATTTATGCCCAATATTGAAGTGTGGTCTGCATCCTGTTATTCCACACCAAAATGCAAGAGGAACAATCACAAACTAACTATGGGTCTAGATATGGCAGAGTTTGTGCGACAACGGAGGGACATGAGAGCGAAACAGAGCAGGGATCCAGGTGGAAAATGCTCCCAGCGATCTCGTGCAACTCGCTCTTCTAGCTGGTCAAAGTCGTTTTCCACAATGGCGGTCATACAAACAAGCCGGTAAGGTACCAAACAGGAAATACGCATAGTGTAGAGCGGATGTAGATTTGACCAGTAAGAGGCCTCCTGTCTGGCACTGTCTGTGGTCACCTACAATTTAGGAGAGGTGCCCCAGAGTGTCTGCGGAAGTGGCGGGAGCATATCTGCGTTCACTGCGTCACACAAGCAGACGACCTGGTTTCTGAGTATAAATCTGCCTTAAGATTGAAGAGGTGCTGTAAAATCCCACAGAGCTGCTCTGCACAGACCTTCAGGACTCCAGGGAACTGACACAATCTGGACCTGTTGACATTAAAATTCAGTCTCTACAGTTCCCTCTTCCCTTGACTTGAGGAGACAGACAAGTGGAAAGCGGAGGAGGCATTGCCATCTTCTGACTAATAAACAGACACGCAGAGTTTTTACAACAGAATGCAACCTTGCCAACATAGCCATGTTTACTATAACAAGGTACATTTCCACCTTAAAACAAAATGGCCAACATGCTTGAAACATTAGTTGACCTGTTTTTAATCGTCAAAGGAAATTAAAGAAGCCATCATTTTTAGGAACCAAACTGATGAGGTCCATTTGCCTTCATTTTTGAATCGTTATGTTCTGTCCAACATATATCAGATTATGAAACAACAGACATCCTGATTAGACAAAGATCATTTTGCTCAATAGAAACAAGCTATACATTTTCACCCTACTTTACGTGTAAAAATGACAACCCATTTTTATATTTATTTGACATACATCGCCAAGATGGTTGTCTAGCTCAAGTGGTAAGTCCCTCGTACTACAAAGAGGTGGCCTTTGTTTGTATCACAGCTGCCACTGTTGGCCTTAGGCAAGACCCTTGCTATTGCCTGCTTTGGGTGGCCTAGTGGTTAGGGCATTGCACTTGTAATCCTGAGGTTCTGAGTTCAAGCCCACTCCAACAGTGTCATGGTGTTCCTTCTGTTCCAGTTTTATCTCTGAGTTTTCATTTGTCTTGTTTCCATTTTTGTGTCCTAGTTATTTTTGATCTCCTTTTCCCTAGCTCCCTTTTTGCCTCTGTTCCCACCTGCTCCCAATCTGCTAATTAGCCTGGTCTTTGTTTCTCTCTCCCATATATTCTAATTACTATTCTAATTAATTGTTCAGTCAATCTTGGCTGATTTGTCGTAATTTCTTTGCCTCCTTGTTGTAAGTATTCCCGTTTTTCAGTATTTTTTTATTTTTGTGGATTTATGTTTTTGGATTTTGCTTCTGTACCTTGTGTTTTGTTATTAAACCTTCAAGAATTCACTTCAGCTTTTGTGTCTGCATTTGGGTCCTCCTTCAAACCTCCATCCCCACTTGACACACAGACTGCCACTGAGCAAACCCTTAACCACACACTGCTCTCCGGGCGCCGCACAATGGCACTGCTCCCCAAGGGGATGGGTCAAATGCAGAGAGTTCATTTTGTTGTTCTCTACTTGTGACAGTGCAAAGACAATAAAATGCTGGGGGGGGGGATAGAAAATAGGAATAGTAAGCACAATTAAACTAGTTTCACACAGAATTTATTTTTGCCTGACCTTTTGAATCTAAATGTCACTTAAATAGAATCCGCATATCAACAGGAAGTAGGCTAGACAATCTCACATATTAATGGAGTTATTGACATTTTTATGTCTGAAAAACATCACAAAGCCAGTTATCATAGTCTTAATAACCTTCTCGCTTTATAAATAAAATGCTCAATAGAGCATGCACTTTGAACACAATAAATTTTTCTCTGTTTAATATTAAAAATGTATTATACATTTTAAGAAGGATTCAATCTTAAACGACGGCAAACATTTTTTTTTTATAGTTCTCTAAATGCAAATGTATAATCAGATGAAGCAGAAGCTTTGCAACCTACTTTTAGATGCAGTTCATTTAGCTTAAAAGGTGTGAAAATGTTGACAAAAGGGTGCTTCTGGTTTGCATTTGGTAAAGACTTAATTTCAGACTGGGTGACATACATTTCAGCAGGTCGGATTGAGCCTGATTTCTATCGCTCTATGTTATGAAAACAAGAATGAGGGAAAACAGATAAAACTATCTTGATCTAAATGTTTGATGGCTGCTTTAGAATCTCCAAACAACTTTCCAAACCTTTTCACAAAGTGCTGTGGTTTGCTTGAACTCATGACCCTGTTATGCTTTTAATCCTTGTTTTTACAATTTAATTTTCTTTGCTTCAGTCCTCCCTTCTCATCTTATTTGTGGCTGAGGCAGTTATTTGTGGTTAACTGGCCTGTTTTATGTCTATCACATGTGGGTGTGAATGAACGAGTATAACAGAGCTTGTGGGCTGCCTGCAGAGTTGTTTGCCCTGAGATGATAAATGTCAAATGATGAAGATGCTATCCATACTCCGCAAAACCACAACCTTGTTGGTCCTTTTTAATTTGCTTGCTTTTTTAACCTTTAATGATCCCACCCATGTTATATCCTACTGAATCTTTTTAACATCTCTATGTCTGCGGTTTTTCTGAAACTTGCTTTCTAAATGTCTTATATACCCAAAGCTGCCAAAGATTTGTCACACACTGTTTTGTTTTTGTTGACTCATTTCTCATGCAAAAGAGATTGCTCATTTTTATTTAGCTCTTCTCTGCACAAGTTTTCAGAAAGAGCTGCATACGACCATAAAAAAGAACAAAGAAAGATCAACACTGCACACTTAATCCTCTGAGGCCCTTCTGCTACTCACTGTGTGCATCTAAGGACTAAGTGTTTATGTTTATGCATTTAGCAGACACTTTTATCCAAAGAGACTCACAAAGCAGACACAATGTTACAGTTACCATAAAAAAGTTCTCTTCAGGAAAAATCACTTGTCAAAATCAGTGGTGACAGTAGAGAGAGAGAGAGAGAGCTATGGGTAAGAGTTAGGATAAGAGATGTTCTTTGAAGAGGTTAGTCTTTAAAGTCGTAGGGAAGCGGCTGTTCCAACAGTACCATTTCCGAATTCTCCCGAGTGGCGGCCGACTTTATACGAGTGAACATGATCGGTCGATTCTCAAGGGGGCTGGATTGTTGTGGCGGAACGTTCGCAAGCAAGTTTGGTTGTGGCCGGTTTGTTGAAAGCATCTTGCTAACCAGTTAGCAACTTAGTGCTAGTAGGTTCCCAATGGGAAATTCCATTGGGACCAAGTAGCACTAAATTGGTGACTTAGAAACGACACTGTCAAGGAACGCTATGGACAGAGGAAACATGCAAGAGGAGGAGAGTTTTGTGTCGGAGGTCGTGGATGAGTCTCCTCCGTCATACATTTTTTATTTAGAGGAGGAAAGTGGGGAAGAAGATGTTGTGGAAGAGGACGCCAGGGCAGCAGAAGCTTGGTTTGGTGTAGAAGGCTTACAGCCTTACCTGTTTGAGCCCTTGCTTCGCAATGCTGCCAGTTCTGTTAACTCTATGGAACTCAATGGTAAAGTAAATGATTCTATTTTCTTATTTCCACCTTTGCGTATATTAGCTGCGACATATGAATCAAGATGCTGTGACTGAAAAAATTTAATTGACAGATGACTGTTGATATATAATTGGCCGAATTTAGGTGTTCAGGCTGACGTATAACTAACTGGCCTGCATAGTTTAATTTTTAAGATTTTAAGACAGGACTTTTTTTTTAAATAGAAATTTTCTAAATTTGGGGACAATATCGTGTGATAAAGAGTACATTTATATACATGTTTAAGCCAGAATGATTTGACATTCAAATATGACTGCCGTACAACTTTAAGAGTTTCCTAAAGATAGAAAGGGGCGCTGCTGTTCTTGTAGCGCTTGGTAGGTAATTCCACCATCCTGGGATGACCCATGAAAACAATCTGGATTGTTTTAAGCGTGGTGTAGGAGCTGCTTGTGTGAACTTTGTGGTGCTGACATCCTTGATGCATTTGTTGATGTAGGCTGACACAGTCATTTTATACTCATGGGTATTGATCTTGTTATCATAATTTGCTGCAGCTTTGAACATTGTTCAGTTAGAGCATTAAAAACAGTCCTAGAGTGCCAATCAGATGGTTTTCCTTATAGAAATATGTTGAAGAATATAATTGTGTTACCTGTATAAATAAACTGAATAATATTCTAATTGCTTTTCTCTGTGTGAGTCTCTTCAGCTTGAATTTATAATCATAAAATTCTGATTATGCCAACAGGGTCGAAATTAAATTTAAATCTGTAGGGTGGCATGCATGTTAACATTTGTCAAGATCAAGTTTTTCTGGATGAAGCTTACAGAATATTTTGATTATCTCTATGTGATCTTTTTCAAACCCTTTATTCACTTGAACTTTGTCTGATTTTATTAATTCCTACAGCAGATCCAAATTAGAATGATATGAGAATAAGATGGAACTAGAAATTGATTTTATCACTTAAATAAGATAAAATGGCACAGAATTAGTGCTGAAAGCCTGCAGGTTGATAAAACACACCCACACAGTCCATTAACAGTGCAAGAGACCCAATCTTTGGGTCGCTAACTAACTGGCTTTATTTCCTGTGAGAGGTTCTCAAGCTAATCAGTGAAGAATAGTACCATTTGTGTGAAAAATAGTATTTTCACACAAATGGTCTTATCTTTTAGGAACAGATGTTTGCTATGTATCTATTTCTACATGTACTTCGTGGACACTCAGAGAAACAATGTGTTCAAACTCTCCAACAACCCCCAGTTTCCGTTTCATTAAACAAGCTACAAGAACTCATGCCTGCAAAACCGTTCACCATGACCTCATCTTACAAGCCAAAGCTTGGCTAAAATGAAAAGTATAACATTTACATGCGATATGTGTGCAAACAACAGCAGAAGGCGAGAAAAGGAGAGTCATCTTCGGTTTGAATTGAAATTGGTGTTCTAGTTGTAACTGTGTCACTTTGTTTGCACTTTAAAACTGAGAGAATCTTCATTTCTACTCAGAAGATGTTAGTAATGTAGTTACCATCTGGGTCAACTCATTTAATTATGTTAATTTTAAAAATGAGAATTCATTCATACAGGTGTTGAAATTGAACGTTCAATCATGAATAAATAACTGTCAATAAATGTATGTTGTTAAGGTTCATGTAGTTTATTTAAAAAGCACATTAAAATGTAAGGAGGAACCTATCTTTTGTTCTGCATGACAGGTTGTTGCCCATGGAAACGATTGCTTGATAGAATTATTAGAGAGCATCACTGGGACTGTTTTACAAGAAGTTTCTGTCAGGATTCCTGTCTTTGTGTTTGTGTTCTGTGTTTGTCTCCCTTCCTCCACCAGGAGGCGCCTGGTTGTGGTCCGCCTCCTCACACACCTGCTGATGGTTTCCTCGTTAGACGGAGTGTTCTTAAGCTGCTGACTGCCACTACCTCGAGGCCAGAGTGTTTGCCAGTTTTGGGTACTCTCGCCAAGCTGAGTTTTGCTGAGTCAAACTGAGCTCTTGTCAACCTGAGTTTTAACATTGTTTGTCTTTTGCCTCTCGGCAGGAAGTCATCCTGCAAACTGGATTTTTCGGGCCTTCTCTCCCTGGAAGGATCAACTGAGCTTCAAACTGAGCTGGGGTTCAAACAGGAGGTTTGGATCCACTTTCTCCAAGAGATCGTTTGAGCTTCACATTGAGAAAGGGATTCATCTCCATTATGAACCGTTCAAGTACCGCAGGAAATCTGAGTGGCAGTCACCTACAAACAACCGCATTCTGGGTAAGCCCTGTTCCTCCCTCCATCGAATCAGACAAACACTGGAACTACAGCATACAGGCTGGAGTCAAAGATTCAACAACTTCTCTGGAAACTTGAGTCAGCAACCAAATCCTCTTCTCCAAGTTCACAAATCTATTTTCCCACTGAGCCTGAACTAATCGCTGTGTCTTCCCCTCACTTTTCAGTTCCAGTTGAGCAGTGTTCAGAGCAACACTTCTCTCTGTATTATCTCTTCAATAAAACCTGTTAAACCTTTTCCCCTGGTCTCCTGGTCTTCTGCATTTGGGTCTGAACTTTTGTAAAATCATGACAGTTTCACCAGAAAACATAAGGTTTATGCAGCCATTATGCAGCCATTGAAATCACAGCTTTAATAAATCAAGCCTGGATATGATAACCTAAACTCACCCTTCCCTTATACTCTACAGAGACATTGCACTACCACGACCTTTACTGTAGTGATCTGCTCTTACCTTCATACATGCAGTAATAACAGGTTGGTGATGATAGTCACAGAAAACTGTTGTTCTTAGAAAATCATCACTTGTGGAAACACACACTGTTGATCACAAAAATGAAGGTTTGTCCTTTAAAGACTGAAACTCTGTATCCATATTTTAGACTCTTAATTTAAAGTAAGAAGGGAAGTAGTTCTTAGCTGGTCTGTTAAACTGCTGAAGTCTGCTAATAAAAAAAAGTTAAAAGTTGCAAGTATTTTGTAGTTGAAGAAATAGGATTTTACAGTTTGAAGAAAATTACACCATATGCCAACCGTCACAAGGATGTGCATGACAAGGAAGGGCTATTTATACTGCATGCATCATTTAGGTAGTTAACATTGTATTACTTCTTGAGCTCTTGAGTTATTTACTGTCACAGGTAGGAGCTTCGGCTGGAGAGTAAATGTTGGGGCCAGTATTTTTAAAGGAGGGCCGGCCCTTGCACGCTGAAATTAAGACCGGCCCACCGGGCACATGCTCGGTATCACAGATTACTAGTCCGAGCCTGTGTGGAGCTGTCCCCCAGTTGGATATGCTGGAAGAGGAGGAGCCTGGACAGACTTGGCAGGCCCAAGCGAATACTGAGGGTCTGCTGGGAACATCTGGTTGAGCCCTCGATCAGGGGCATGCTCAACTCTCACCCCCGGGAGGCTGGAGAGTCTGAGTGGACCATGTTCTCTGCCTCCATTGTTCATGCACCCGCTGTAACTGTGGCCGTAAGCACTGTGGTACCTGTTGTGGAGGAAACCCCAAAACCAGGAGGTTGACACCGGCAGTAAGAAATGCCATCAAGCTGAAAAAGGAGTCTTATCGAGCCTGGTTGGCACGTGTGCCTCCTGAAGCCGCAAGCAGGTATTGTTTGCCTCTGCGACTGCTGAGGCAAAATCTCAGGCCCAGGAGGAGTTTGGTGGGGCCATGGAGGAAGACCAGCAGCTGAACTCAAAGCGATTCTGGGAAACCTTTAGTGCCTCATGAGGGGAAAGCAGTACTTTGCTAACACTGTTTTTAGTGGAAGTGGAGAGCTGCTGACCTTGAAAGAGGACATTGTAGGACGATGGACGGAATAGTTTGAGGATCTCTCAATCTGGCTGATACACCTTAAATTAAGTTTAGATGAAATTGTTCAAAGGAACCAGACAATTTTAGTCCTTTCTGTGTATTCATATCATACCAAATTGGTGTAGTATTATGTTTTCAGTACAGGGACCAGAAAATGGGCCAGAACTAGTTCTACAAGAGCACTGGACCCTGTCTAGAACTGTCAGTGAGCTACAGTAACCAGAGTGTGCCTGTAATGTAAAGAGAAAACAACAACAAAAAAACTCACTTTTTCCGATTGGGGAGGGGAAATGTGAAGCAGATCGTGATGATTCTGTTTCAAAGTTAGGACGAAGTGGCTACTTTAGCAAATTGGCAAAAAAAGAAAAAAAGAACAACTACAAAATAAAAAAAAAAACTATGAATGATAGGAAAAACATTATAATTTCTGTGCGGCTAAAACCCAAGCAGCAACAGAACAGGTTCTGTCTGCTAGGGTCACAGAGCAGGAGGACTCTGACCTCAAATGTCTCCTGGGAATCTGCTTCTGCTAAGGTTTGGTTAGATGAGGAGATGCCTTGTCATTTGAGCATTTAAGAATAGATTAAAGGTATAGTGGAGGATTTTATTTTTCCGGGTGGATCGTCAAATAAGTGGTTGTCCAAATTGTTAATCATTCTGATGATATGTTCACATAGGGCCTTCCAATGTGCTCGTCCCCACAGCTAGCTATCTCTTTATGCACATGCGCACTTTTAGGCGTATATCTGTGGTGAGCTACGGTTTCAGCCCGTCATTGAAGCTCACCTTTCTCACTATGGTGGGAAAGTGTCTCCGAGAAACAAGACCAGAGTGTTTTTGGGAGATTCTTTCACTCGATGGCGTGCACTGAAAGCACAGGTCGGGCTTCCCGCTGATGCCTCAGTTCAAACATCGACTTGGTGGCAAAATGTTTCTACTCAACAGCTAAAGTTTGGCATGATATTTGGAGAAATCCATTTCACATCACTGCTGGTAAAAGTTATCTACTTCTATATTGTAACTTTCCGGTGAAGATAAGTTATTTATTTTATAATTTGCATTGTTAGTAGTTATTCGGTGGCCACAGATCCTTAAAAACCCTGCAAACATGTCCAAGTTTCCAATGCAGCACACATACACATAAAAGCAGGTCAGGGTTTTTTAATATTCCAGCAGTCTTTTTGCAGGGAAACGTTTTATAAATAAATATGTGAGAGATGAGATCCATCTGAGCCACCGTCTTATTCGGCACCTCCTCATGGAGAAATGAGCCTGTGCATGCACTACACACGTTTAATAGGCGTTCCCTCACGTGAGCGGCTAAAGGGTATTGAAGCATATTGCATTCACCAAAGAAAAAAAATCTGATCTTATCTCATAATTATGAGATAAGATCTCATAATTACGAGATACCGATCCCGTAATTATGAGATCCTGATCTCAATATTATGAGATCTTATCTCATAATTACGAGATAAGTTCTCATAATTATCAGATTATATGTTATATTTAGGACATCAGTAAAGACATTAATTGCCGAGCTACGCTACATGAAACGTGAACAATGAGCGGGCTGTCAGATTTAATATGCTTTTATTTCCTTTTACGTATGCGACACTGGGAAATACTGAGTTTTCTCAGTGTGGATGGAATTAGTTTTAGTATGTCAGCACTGCGCAGTAAGTCCTTAGAATTGTTTAGGCAAAAAAGCCCACTGTAGTCTGACTCGCTGGAAGTCGCACTGTTCCTGCAGGAGCAGTTAAACCAGCAC
>NW_015150836.1:555778-581380 GCF_000732505.1 Cyprinodon variegatus
CAGTGTACGGCAGCCCCGCTTCTGTCAGTGAGCCCCAGGGCAGCTGTGGCTACAATGTAGCTTGCCACCATCAGTGTGTGCGTGAATGGGTGAATGAATGTAGTGTAAAGCGCTTTGGTCAAGTCTCCTAACTTGAATAAAGGCGCTATATAAGTACATGCCATTTACTTTGTAGATAAAGTGTAAAACAGGAGCAGAGCTCATACGCGTATCAGGACAGACCTGGGTACAGAGAACTGCTCAGTGGAACAGATGCAGATATTTTTAAGAAGTAATCATGAAGACCAGTTTTCTTAGAGATAATTCATTACTGGCTCAAGTAATCAAAACCAAATATATAGACAAGATCATGTAATTATGAGATCTTATCTCGTAATTATCGGATAACATCTCATAAGTACGAGATACCAATCTCGTACTTATGAGATAGGCTGTTTTTTTTTTTTTCATGGTGAATGCAGTACGGTTCCGTAAAAGGGTTGAGCATGTGCATTTTTTTTTTAAGTAAAAGGGGCGGGTCTTTTCAAAAGTTCGCAAAAATCTCCCACTGTGCCTTTAAATTCTTAAACCCAAGCATTAAACTTACAGGTATACAGCCCAAGGAGGACATCATGGAGTTACTAATGGGGTTAATAATGTGTTGTTGTTAGCTGTTAGCAGATGGTCAGTTGTCCAACGGAATATAAGGGAGAGCTGCATTAGTCCATCATAGAGGTAATAAATGCACATATATCACCATCTCAAGACCCTTTAAGGTGAACAGGGTTGAATTTATCGGATTGATCTAATATGATGAAAGCTAAGGTTCTGATTATATTCCTCATACTAAGATGAAGTAACTTTAGGGACAAACGCTGCTTTAAAAAGTCAGTAAAAAAATAATTTCTGATAAAACAATAATCAAACAAGATAATGCTTTTTTTCACTTGTTAACAGGATGTAATGGGTGCCCCTGGTTTGAACAGGATATGAACAGGAAGCAGAAAAGGGAGCTCCAAGCATGAGTGACTCTTTCTGCAGAGATGCAGCTCACACACCCACACACGCACACACACACACATCGATCCGTGGGTGTAAAGCTCAGACTGAAACCTGCACCAAAAAAACCCCCAAACTTCAGTTAATCAGCTAAAACGCACACATGTGCAAGAAATCACACGAGCTTAAAGCGTGTCCTCATATGTGTTAAACTGTGAGAGCAGAGACAGAAAGAACTTTGCAAACTTTTTTTTCTCTAACTGCCATTATATAAATATATATTCATATATCTATATCTCACAGGCACACACAAGCACCCACTGAACAGGAAGCAACATTGGATTATGCAAATTACTACAAAAATGCCTAAGAGAATAGAGGGAGGTGTGAGATAGGCAGAGGGAGGGAGGGAGTGACAGAAGCAGGGAGGATCTGAGGCAGGCTGAGAAACAAACAGGAAGGTGTGTGTGCAGCAGCGGTTGAGCCAAAGACGAATCAGACGCAGCAGCTCATCTCCTCCAAGTGCCTCTCAGTCTCAGATGTGAATGACAGCGAATGAATGAGGTGCTGCACTGACATGCCTTAAGGGGGATTATTAATGTCAAAAAACTTTAGAATGGATTTCCATCAAAGGGCAGCTCTGGATATCTCCACAAAGAACCCTCAGGATGATTTCGAGATTCTGCTGAGAGTTGGAGGAGGAACTTACGGAGAAGTCTACAAGGTCAGAGTCCTCATCTCTGCTTCTTACAAGCTGCTTAAACACAACTGAGCTGCAACGAAAATCATAAATAAAATCCACATCCCAGAAACTTTCTAAAACAGTTTGATCGAATTAGATGTTAAGGTATGATTGTCGGGGTTGAATTTTGGTGTTCATAAGTCAGCCGAAGAATCTCTTCTGCATATTTTTACTGTTGCTTATGGTTCCTGCTCCTCCAAAACAACAAAGTGTGAGGTTTAAATCCTGCACATTGAGTTCCTCGCTGTGTTTGTGAAGAGTTATGAAGACTGTTGTTGAACTGGTTTATCACAATTTCAAGTTCAGTGCTTCTCTCCCTTCTAGATAGAGGAAGTGGTCTAATGTGAAGTGAAAGTATTTATATGAAGAAATAAAAAAGAAATATCCTGCAGTTAATGTGTATTATACCTGGAAAGGATTACATCTTCTCTTAGGAATCAGATTGTAAACATTCAGATGTGTGAAAAGAAGTCTTAAGCTGCTTTAAAACTCACCCTGCTTTGGAGGGATTTTTGATTATTTAGTTTTTATTGAAGTAACACTTAAACTTCCTCATGTTATAGTTGTAGCACAGCACAGCTGCATCTGTTTACTCATTAGTTTTGGGGTTGAACCCCACATTTTCATACACTTATAAATACATTGTCTGTAACATACCTTTTATGATAACAGGAATTCACCAGAAATACATTTCCATGCTAAGCTAATTTGCAGCTCTCATTTCTGGATAATGGGGCATTTTCTTTTGTCTTTTGGGAAAAGAAAAAAAACAAAAAACTTTAAGATTGTTTTATTTTTAAAGTTTTGTATCAAAGCAAATTTGTTTAAACGTAGAATAAAAGCAACTAAATCTAAAGTATGAGGCTGCAAATGTTTAAGTTGTGTGTAAATCTGGGACTTTTGGCGGAAATAGTCACCAGTCTCTTTAGTCCAGGAAGTTCTGGAGTATATCTATGCCAGATTTGTCCTGGACATTTGCTGACACTTGATGATGTTGGGATTAGGAGATTTACAGGCGGTTGCTAAATGGATCTTTCAGTGTCTTTGGGCCTGCTGTTACTGTTCAGGCCGTGCTTTGTCTTCGGCAATAATAGGAACCAAATGTTTTAGCTTTAGAATAGATATTTCTGTTGATGTTCAACCAAAATGTGTCCTTGGAATGAAGATTCATGGAGAGATTTCTCGCTCTACTTGCCTTCCAGTCGGGCCTGGGATTCCCACTTGGTGTGGCCATTGTAAAGATCCATGTTGTGGATGCGGTAGAAGACAGTTAATCCCACTAATCCAGGGAGATTTACACAGCCAAGTTGGAAAGTCGATGTGAAGTGAAATCAGTGTTGATATAACCAAAATCACCACTGTTAGTTGTTGATTCTTTAATCCCGGCTTCTTGATGCAGGCGGTCTGCAGAGCGTGACCGGGTGGGGGATGTCTGAAGCAGTTTAAAGAAGCGTTCATTTTCTTTCAATCATAAAACAAAACTGCCTTTTTTAAAGGCTTACTCGTGCTCATGTTCTCTATTAGTTATTTTACATATAATGTCTAACATACCAAAAGGATGTTTTAAGATTAAAAGTTTGGGTTACAGTCAGTAAATATAGAAAAAAAATGTTTTATGATTTCCTTATATGGACACCTACTGGTAAGTTGGTTAAATGGTTCTTAGTCTGTTGGCTTTTTAAAAAAAGAAAAACGACGAGCAAAGTTGGTTTGTAAAAAAACTGAACTGCAGATATTTTTATATGTACTAAAATTTGCATAAGGACCCTTTGGGTTTCGTTATTTACATGAGCTGAAGCATTTTTCCATCCTTTTGTAGGTTCCGTTTAAGGGTGGCCCTGGTTTCTGCTGCAGACATTGAAGTAACTGTATAAGACAAATATTACAAAGATTTTATAGTCATGTTGGTTTTGTTAGTTGTTTTAGATAACATACTAAATTTGACAGTTTAAGCTAATATTCCACTGACAACTACATTTGAAATAGAGACTTTAATGGTTTTGAAATATCAAAAAGGTGACAAAATGCATATTTTTATACATTTAATTAGACAATAAATCTTAAAACTCACTATGAGTATTTTATCACCAGGCTATATTTCATCAGTAGACTACTGGCTATTTGGAATATAAACAAAGAATGCGTCAGAGTTTACTGTTTGAATTGTTTCTGTCTTCTCTATTCATCCGGCTGGTTGTGTAGCCGAGAAACATTTAAAGCAATGACATTTTTTGGCTCTGCAGCTCCACACCTGAGCTCATCTCGCCATTTTAATGAGCTGTGTTGGATGCATGAGGACATGCAGGACACCAGTGCTTTGTACTTTATCAGATTTTCTGTTGCTTTTTCTCTAAGACAGTAGGCAACAGTAAGCTGCTGCAGCCAGAGCTCACATCATTATCACAATCATCTGGGAAAACGGTTTCCCTATTTTAACCATCTGCTTTATGTATGTTAGCGTTTTTTCTTTGTAATTTAAAGGCACACACTCAACAAATAGGACTCCTGGACGCAGGAAGGGTTGGGTTTAATAAACCAAACTAATAAACCTACATTGTACATTAAATAATTGATAGATTAAACATGTTTACTCAGACTTATTGGATGCAATTCTTGTGATCCTGTGTTCATAGTTATTTTAAGGTTGTGGTAGATGATCCAGAAAGTAGTTTTACTGGCTCCTGGTAGGTAGGAGTTTGACTGAGATTGTCTTTGAAACCTATGAAGGTATGTGGTGTAGAGTTATAGTGGCTGCAAAGTAACATTGATATACTTTATTATTATAAATGGGGCCTATATTTTATAGACAGAATTTATTTATGTTTTATTTTTTTATATTACAAGTGAAAATGTTAAAACTGTAAATTTACAGTCATATGTTTACATAATATTTTTATATACATTTCTTTACAATTTTTCAAGGTTGCACTTTAAAAAAAGATGAAATTGCCAGAAATTTCTTTTCGTTTTACACTTGTGTAAACAAAATGACAAATAAATCTGTCTAAGTCTAAGTCTTAATAATGAAAGTTAGACCATAGGTAGCTGTTGGTCTTTGCTGAAAAAAAGACGGCTACATTATTGTCATATTTACCTTTTCCGATTTGTGTTTATTTATAAAAATATATATATATATATACTTTTTACTTTAAAAAAACAAAAACAAACAGAACTTATCCACAATATAAAATTTGGGCTTAGAGAATAAATCTTTTGTCATCTTGTTTTACCTTCCTGGTTATATTTAATACAATAGCACAGTGTAGTTGAGATAAAATGCAGTCTTTGTATCAGACACTCTTTTCAGATTGACTTGCAGATAATTATCTCCTAGATAAGTACAGAAAAACACACACTCAAATAATACCTCTGACTTAATTCACCTAAAAAAAAACACAGTTTATGGGTAAAACAACACACAGATGAATGTTTTCAAGTATTGATAGAAATATTTTTCTTATTACAGCCAATAAAACATCAGACCAATAATGACACATATTTAGTTCAGAAATGTGAGTAAACATGTATATTTTTAATGTTAAGATGGGTAGAGGTTTTCTACAGGACCCAAATGCAGACACTGAAGCTGAAGGTGGTTACTTGAAGATTTAATTCAACAAAAAGGGCAACAGAAGCAAAATTCCAAAAACATAAATCCTCAGAATCCACAAAAATACAGAAAAAAGGGGAAAACTCACTTGAAGGGGATGAAATGACAACAAACCAGCAACAGTGACTGAGCAGGAGGTGCATATATGGGAGAGTGAAACAGAGACCAGGCTAATCAGCAGATTGGGAGCAGGTGTGAACAGAGGAGTCTAGAAAGGAGCTAAGGAAAGGAGACTGATACCGGAGGGCAAAATAGGCCAAGCAAGAAATACCTAAGAACTCAAATACATTTTAAAAAAATCACCTGAATATCACAAAATGGAAATAAAACCAATGAAAACTCAAAGATAAAACTTAGACAGAACCAAAAGCATGACATTTAATATCCGCTTAAAGGTTTTTTTTTAAATCTGCAGCCAGCCTAATCTGAATATGATTGCATTTGGTCTGGAGAGACAACATTGCATTTCAGGTTAATGTTCGTCATGAAGACTAAGGCAGACGGTAAAGACAGAAATAACCAACTCTTCTCTAGTAAGGATGGTGATCAGTTACTTACACTTCACTAAGGCTGATGCTACTTCCACAAATCACTTGTGTTTACACTTCTTGTTGGTTCAGTAGTATGGATTCTACATGCATCAAGTGTACAAGGGACATGGGATGCATTCAATGTGAACATGGCCTAAGGACATTTTTCTCTTCATATGGACCAGTTTGCTTTCATACCTAAATCAAGCATGTTGTTGAATATCATGGAGAATCTTGGAGGCATTTAGCAATGATAAAGAAAGTCATTATTCTTTTTTTTAATCTAGTTTAATTGTAATTAATATTGCTTTTTGCTGTTTTTAACACTATTATGATGGCTAAAAAAATCCCTGAAAGCTCCTGGACAGGATGGTGTTTGTCCCTGCTCACAGCCAGAGCTGACCATCTGGGACAGCTTCACCCACATCTAACAGCTCTATGGTGCTCTGGTTCCTATCTGCTTTAACGCTCCACCATGATCCTGCTCCCCAATAAGTCCAACATATAAAACAAGCACTTTTTATTTATTTATTTATTTAACCTCTATTTAACCAGGATAGTCCTGTTTAGGTTTAATGAATCCTGCTGTTTTTACCTCAGAGGTCTGGTCTCCATTGAGCAGCTGGTGTTAAAGAATCTGAGAGACACCACAATGTAAATTCCTTTATGTCCCACAATGGGGAAATTAATTCTCTGCATTTAACCAATCCCCTTGGGGAGCAGTGGGCTGCCATTGTGTGGTGCCCGGGGAGCAGTGTTAAGTGTCTTGCTCAGGGAACCAGTGCGCAGTCTGTGGGGATCGAACCAGATACTTGCAAACTTCTCAAAGCATAAGCGCACTGCTCTAACCACTAGTCCAACACTTCCCACATGTTTCCCTCAATGTTTTTCTAATACAAATTTCAAAGTATTAATCTTTCTGACATCATAAAAAAGTACAACTTTCCTGATTGAATTAAAACCTTTCTTCATTACTAATCTGTAGTACGTGCTAAATTGCTAACTTGACTTCCTGTTTTTTACAGCCAGGCCAAACCCTAAACCTAGGACAGCCTAACACTTTGCATTGCCTGGTTAATTTGCTCCAATTTGCATTTCCTTTTTTTTTTTTTTTTTGACATTTCAAAAATGCGCTCAAAATTGGTGGATGATTGACATAGAAAATGATCCCCCTGCAGTTTTCTTGCTGGATAAACAGGCCAAAGATGATGCATTCAGTCTTCGACACCATCTATGCAATCATCTTCCACCAGAAGCTCACCTAGAGCTCACAGTGTGGGCCTCCATCTGTTGGTGGATCAACAGCATTCCAGCAGGTCAGACTGGGGAGCATCCTCTCCAGCACAAAACCCATTAGCAACCCGCTCCCCTTCTTCGCCCTTCACAAAAATGACTGCGTGTCACCCGCCCCGTTTCTAAAACTATGGTTGTTGGTCACCTTAATTCATTCGGTCCTTTTAAAGTTGTCTGTGTGCAGAAACTTTTATAAGACATTTTATAAATCACTGTTCTATGTTAATTTAAAACAGTGAAGTCAGATGGATCACGGTTAGAACTTCTGGAACCTTTTAGTACTTTATAAATCTATGCATAGATGGATGATTTACTATATGTAACAGCTTTAGCTTTGGTTGAATATAACGGGGGGTTTAACTAAAGTTTCACCACAGGCAGAGTTTACTGTGCCTCAGTGCATCAAAGCAGCTGCAGTGGGGCTGTGCTGTTCAAAGACGTGCCTGTTAAGAAATGACGAAACTGCTCAGTCTGGGCCGATTGTTGATATTGTAAAGAAAGGAAAAGGTTGTGGGTTTATCTGCTGGCTGATAATATTAGTTTATCTTCTGCTGTGAGAAACAGTTGGAAATCAAAATGTGTGAAACTTGAAAGATGGGTTTTATAAAAAAAAAAAGAACAAATAAAAATCTAAAAAAGCTACTAGGTTTTAGACAACTCAGATTCTTCAGTGAAGTAATGAGAGCTTTTATTGTCATATTTCACTGCTACGCCATGTAATGGTGATCCAGGGAATGCAAAAAAAGTGTCCTCTTTAGAACTATTTAACGCAGAATCAATGTCTAAATACTTACATACTTTTTTGCTGTTTAAGAGGAGAAAGATTTCAAGCTGTCTTTTATAGAGTTGAATAATAAATTTATTTAAGGGGACAGTGTGTTCTAAATTACAAGGTTCTACAGGGTTTTACCGACATAAATGTAATATATTATCTATATGTGTGTTATTTATGATCACCTGTGAACTCAAACATGTTTACCTTGCCTTAGAAAATGTTATCTATAATAACATAGGTGTGGGTTCGCATTTGTGGAGACCAACATCTTTTGTACTACGGCAGCGTAGAGCTGACAAACTAATGATTATATAGAGATTGCCATTATGCTCAAATGGGACTGCGGCAAGTTATAGACCTTATATACAATCCTACAAAGACTAAATATATTTATGAACGTATCTATTTAAACTAGACTAACACCATTGTTATTATAACTATGACTACAACAGATTCACATCTTTCTCCTTCGTTTGGTCCATGTTATGGTCAGAGTGACCAAAACAGGGGGATGAATCTCCTGGACAACAGAGGTTAAGGAGAAACGGCGTTCCTGAGCTCAGGGAGGAGCACCAGGGAATCAGCATGAGAACAGCAGCTGAGAAGCTCCATAACCTCCGGAGCTAAGAAACCACAGTGGCAGAGGTGGCAGCTCACTGCTGCTAGCTCAGGAAGAGAGGCGAGGAGCACTGCGATAGCTCAGAGAGGCCTGCTGGGAAACAGCGCTGATGGCCTGGAAGAGACTACAGCTGGCCTTGGCTAACTAGAGACTAACCACTGAGGATCGAAACAGGACGACATGAGGATCGGATTAGTCGGCCAGGTGGAGAGAGGTCCGACATGGTTAGAGTGGTTACTGTGAGGAGGATGGCGTAACATCGAAGGAGCCGCCAGGTAGACAGAGCAGGAAGAGACGATGGCAGGCCAGGGATAGCCTGTAGAGGCTAACTGCTGGAGATAGACAGAGGACCGCTCAGGATCAGAGGAGCGTGCGCCCAGAATGACCGGGGGGGGAGGTGTTCATGACGCTGTAGTCTGACCATTAGATGTCGCTAAAAATTACACATTACAGCTTTAAAATTTATGTATAGATCCTCTTTAACCACTGAGCCAGTGTTGCCTCCAGAAATTTAGCCTCATCTATTTGGGCATGTAATTTTTTATTTTTTTTGCTAAATGTATTTCAGCCTAAATCTTACACCTTAATAAATAGCAGATTGTTTTACTCCGTGTTCTGCAAATAAACAGACTTTAACAAAACAGATGCAAAACTAGTCCAGTGTAGAGCGAACAGACTTCCTCTCAAACAGATTAGATGACCTTATTCTTCTGTTCTGCAGAGGGAGATTTGCCTCTTTGGCCGTCGTTCACAAGAATCAAATAGGTTCCCATGAACTTATGTGATGCACAAAGGAACTGCAATGTGTTTTCTATCGAGTGTGTAGTTTCACACCATGCAGCTTATGTCACAATGGAGATGCAACACTTCTGCATCATCAGGAGTTGAGAGAAACCAGCTCTTTCACATTAGCATATTGGCTTTTCTATATATATAATAACCATTAAGGCTGCAATAGGGATGTTTTATGTTTTTATTTCAGAAAGAAATTAAAGATAAATATATATTTATAAAAAAATATATTCAACGCATCTTTATATACGAAAGCTACTGGAAACTGTTGGTGCGTAACAGAAGAAAAAATATCTATGAGCTTATTTAGTAAATTACATATTGGTTGAGTGCTTTAGATAAACAGGCTCAGGACACTTCTTCGTTATGTGTTAGGAAGTTACATTCCTGCTCACTGACTGGGGGAGCAGGAGTTTCTGGTATGTGCCCCATCAGCGTCATCCAGTTTATTTACAGTAAATGCGTCACGTGGTTTATACAGTCGCATACAAATTCTATTTTGGGTATTTTAGTATATCATGAATACTACTATCTGCATTATATTCAAATCAAGCCAGTTCAATTCAGTTTATTTCTATAGACCCAATTCACAACACATGTCATCTCTAGGCACTTGAAAAGACAATTCAATAAGATCATCCAGTCTGATTGATAAAAAGTTTCTATCCAAGGAAAACCATCTTACAAGCATGTGTTGACAGTAGATATTAGCATGCAATTTTTTGTTGATTCTGCAGCAATTCCATTATACAGCACATGCATGCGGTGACAGGAGAGAGGAAAAACTCCCTTTAACAGGAAGAAACTGTTAAGACTCAGAACGTTGGACCCAGAATTCAGGAAGACAGAAGTGATTTATAAAAAACGTTTATTGACTGCACAGAGATCTGCGGCTCAGCAGTCAGGACTAGATGGCTGGAATCTCTGCAGAGCAGAGCGAGAAACACAGGTTAGATACCATGTAACTCTGACTGGGACGATAGTGAGCATGTGAGTCACTAACCTGGTTATAAAGTTCAGTCCGAGCCAAGAAGTCAAGGAGAGAATCTAGTTATGATCTGGCAATCAGAATAAACACACTGGTTAAGCTAGAGAGCTGTCACCTACGGCTCATATAATCTGGCACTGATGGCTGGGAGAATTTTTATTTGGAAGCTTTAGTGAGGGACAGAGAGAACGCTGGATGAGCTGATAAGGAACAAGGAGAGACATCTCTCCCTGAGAAATGCAGTTAATAGAAATATGAAAAATAAACTAGGAAGCTTGACTCCACCAGCAAAGGAGTGGTCGCCCTCCAGCTCCTAATATCTACAACACGCTAATGAGGAAATAACACACAAGAACAATCCCTCTGATCAGAGGGAGGACTCACACAAACGCATATGAAAAATTCATGTTAAAGAAGTTTAAACTTGGTGGAAAATGGTTTTAATAAAGCTTTTCAGCTAAATGGGGTCATTTCGTCCCTTTTGTTGGTTTCCTTACGCTTGAGTTAGATGGTGAACACAAACCACAGAGTCTGTGTTTCTGATAAAGTAGTTCATCTCAGCACCTTAAACCCTTTTCAGCAGCACTTAAATATGGTCATATCCTGTAAGTGGGTTAACATTTGAACATGTAATCCTTTTATATTTATATTCTAAGACATGATATCTTCATCACCTTTTTTTACCCTTAGCTTCCCACTGAATAATAACAGCACCATGCTTGTATTAAGATAACCTTTACCTGTGATTCACAGAAACTATCCAGACCTCTCAAGTAATCCATCGCTTCTTCAGATGTTCCTGTCTGATAATCTGATTATTAATACTGTTCCAGGGTTTCTAAGGGTCTAAAGTGTTTATATTTGGATTTTCTTTTGGATTTTCTTTGGCTGTTTTTTGCATAAATTTAAACAGGGATGCCTTTGATATTTGCTAGTAAGTCTCACAACTTTAGCTGTAAAATATGTAGGTATTTAACAGTGACTAAACTCAATAGGTTAACCGCTGTATCGACAGCAAGAAACCTGTTTTTATAGACTGAATCCAACTTTTTCTATGCTAGTCATTTGCGTCCTCTCAAGATACTATAAAAGACTAATAGGTTGGATATATAAGAATGAGTCACTTGGAAAGATTCAAGTTTAAGTGTTTACCGCCAGGCCATATTTTTATCAAATCAATGGTCGTTTAATACAGGGATGTCAAATTAGTTCCAGAAAGGGCTGTGTGGCTGCAGGTTTTCTTTCCAACCAAGTAAAATACCACACTGGACTCTATTCTTCTCATCAAGTCATCATGTTAAGACTGGACTCACATGATGAGATGAATGGAGTCTGGTCTGCTATTGCTTGGTTGGAAAGAAAACATGCAGCCACATGGCCCTTTCTGGAACCGGTTTGACATTCCCGATTTAACACCAGTTGAGGAAAAGCTGTGTATCTAACGAAGGCCTAGTTGATTACATCAAGTAAACAAGCTATTTTTAGGTTCTGTGCAAGAATTTCTGTTGATTAAGATAACAGTTTGACCAACAGAAAATATGATTTAGTAATAATTAGTCAAATCTGACAGAGCTTTCAAAAAAGGCTTGACATGCAATCAACAATCAGTTGTCCCAAGTCTCTGGAGTAAAAGTCCAAGTTATTTTAAATGTCTCTTTTTTTTTCAAGTCATGCCTAAAGTTACAGAAATAATCATTCAAGTGTGACTCCAGTCCAGTTCATGTGACTTGACTCCAAATTTCAACATTTCAGTATGAAAAAATGCATTTGTGTCAGAATTAAAACAAGCTTGACTCAGCCCATTGTCTATTGAACAGTCATTGCTGGGAATCAAAGCAGCGAGCTACTCTTTAGTGTTTAAAATTGGCTAACATAATAGGTACATCTAGGATAATTATTTTTTTTTGACTCCCTTTAGCCAACAAGACCATTGCCAAACTGTTGTTTGGTGGCATTATACTGACAAGGCAAATTAATAGGAAAGGTGGAAGAATATTAAACCTTTGTACTGGACATGCTAATACAGGTACAGTTTAAATAGGTCAGTAATGATCCTCTCTTATTAACATTAAAGTAACAAACATCCTCTCAAGGGCTGATTTAGGACATTTGGGGCCCTATGCAAAGACAGGCATGGGGCCCTCTGAATTGAGAAGACCCATTGTACAGATACAGAAATTTGAATAGAATAGACATACATGATTTGTTCTACCTTTACTCCATCTCTTCTTATCCCTTTTCTTGTTGTTTTCCTCTCTATGTTTCCTTTTGTCCCTTTTTCTTTTCATATTGGCAATGTGCTCAGCCGACTTTTTAAAACCGTCTCCAAAGGAATCAAAGATATTCCGATCACTAAGCCAGTTCTAAATTACCTGATCACTCCTTCCAGTGTTTCCAAAAAGGCAACAGAACAAGTCAATAACACAGTCCTCCTTTTCACTCTAGACAAGCCATGATCTGCTTATCTGTTCTCAATTTTTCATTTAAATGAAATAATAGCTGCATGAATCATAACAGCAGACAAGATAGGGGAGAGCAGGAGGCAACGTTACAAATCTACTTGCTCTGGAGAGCAGAGTTCAATGCTTTTATATGTTTTTATCCAAAGTCTCCAGAAACAGAAAAAAAGTTGCTAGATTTGGCACTAAGCGCTTTTTTGGAATAAAAGCACTAGAGGGGTCTGAAAAGTAGCTAAATGTAGCGAAAAAAAGTGCCAAGTTGCAACACTGCTCCTTCCGCTGTTTGTTTGGACCTTTCTGAACAAATGGACTGATCCAATGTGGTGGACACTGAAAGTGTTTTTATCAAAAACATAATTAATGTGCACAAATATTTAATAGCTTTATTAACCATACATGTAAAAGGAGTTTTATGAGGCCCCCAGGAACTTGGAGCCCTTGGCAACTGCCTAGTGTTGCCTAATGGTAAATCCGCCCCTGCATCCTGCATAAGCTAATTTCAGCTGTTTGAATTTTAGCTACATGGGGACAGCCCCATTACTGAGTTAAGTTGCAATAGCAGGAAAACATGCATAGACAGACAAAAGTTTATTCACATTAGTTCTTTATTAAAGGTAAACGAATAGATAACATTTTTTATTTGTCATTAAAACTTTCCATTATTCCAATGAAATTCCTCGTTGGGAATAAAACTATCACTTTAGGGAGCAGTGTGCTACTACTGTGATGCATCTGGGAGGCACTTTGCAGCCAAGGGCCTTAGCCGTGGGGTTTGAACATGGAAACTGAATTATATGTAATACTTTAAATACTTTACATTAAATACTTTAAATGGATGCAAATTTTTTTTCGCCTTATTGATCCCTAGTAAAGACATTGTACATATTGTCCGTCTAACTGTAGATGTTTATACTTTTTTGTTTTATTTCAAAGAAGAACCCTGCAACGTCACCACAGGTTGTTAGATGCTAAGAAGTTGTTTCAGCAGTCCAACAGACTCAACAGGCTCGCTGTTTTGGGGTTAAAATGTTTGCTTCGTTCAACTTCATGAATCCCAGGTTGTTACAATATCTATTTTGTTATAATTCTAGGACTTTCCCTCGAATGCCCTTTGTTTAATGTTGAAGGTGAACATTGTTGTTTGTTTGTTTGTTTTGTAGCTGAGTTTTCTCATCAGCAGACGTAAAACCAGAGTTGACTGTGTTGCACACAGAAGGAAACAATATTTTGGATATCTTCACACTTTGTGAAGATATCTGGTATCTTTGCACCTCCATTGTCGGTCTGCAACAATTCACTGCTTTTAGCTTGCACTCTTTCCTTCCTACTTTCAGCCTCTGATTGCCACTGCACTTTCTTCTTGTTTAGAGGAAGTTGTTTCTCTCCACTGTTCTCACATGCTTAAATAACTCTGTATTTGACCTGGCTCCTTAGTCTTGGGCTAATGAACAAAGGACCTTTTTCTTGACAACATATTAACAGCAAGTTTTGTTGCATATCATGGAGTTGTGGGACTTTATCACCTTTAGTCTCTGACAGCTCCTTTGTCTGCAAGCAGGCAAAATGCAGGCTCTGCAAAGCGGAGCTCTTTTACAGCTAATGCAATGCATGAGCAACTAAAATATGAGCTTTGCTTAGCCATAAGCTGACCCCAAACCTGTAAAACCCCAAGATGTTAAACCCCACTGGGGCCATCTGCGCTTAGTACAGTTTTATGCACGTCATTATGGTTTTCTTTCACAATCTCTGACAGTTAAGAATTAAGAAAAAACAAAAGCAAAACAAACAAAACAAAACAAAATAGCTAAAGGCTCTAAGGGAGACCCAACAAGATGGTCAAAGAGAGTAGAGATGGGTTTGAAGTATCTAAAATTTGACTAACTCTTAACAATGGGCGGAGTTAGCTGACATTAACCTTCAACGAAAAACCCACAATTAGAATTAGATTTGGAAATACATAAGCATGTTTGTATTCCTTTGAAATTAATCTGGAGCTGCTAAATTAATAGACTTAAGGTTATAATAGTAGCGTCTGGTTCCTGTTTTAATAGATTGCATTCTGTCAAATTCAGGTTTATCAAGACTGCTTTTACTGGCTGCTTCTTCTATGAATCATGAGTCCAACTGGATCACAGCCTAATCTTCTCTGTTTTGGGCACTGACTCAGATTTCAAAGAATATAGACTCTACATCTTGCCATGTCAGGATCTTCCTTCTCTTACAGTAAAAACTCTGACTTTCCTTATCTGATGTGGCTTGTGCTACAAAGCTGCTCTATAACAAGCTGCACCTCTGTAGTTTCAGGCTTAGAGCCCCGCACAGGCTGCAGGCTGCACCTGGTGTATGCACGACCTCAGCAGCAAAATGAAGAAGTGAGATACAGGAGAAAAGCACACAAGAAAATCTGCCTGCAGAGACATAATAACCGTGTCAGGTTTCTGTTGAAACAATGCGGTCTGGTGTGTTGTGTTGGTGTGTGTTTGTGTGCGTGTGCATGTGTGTGTGTACATATGTGCATGTATGTCTTAACGATGAGTTGAGCTTGATTTTTGGTTGGTTTGGATTTATCTTTAACCCAAAAAGAGGAAGAGAGTCAACTTTTGATGCTGAAAACCTCAAACAAATTTCAGTCAAATGCCACCTTCAACCAATACTGGCATCTGTGCCGTTTGCCTGAGTTTGTGTTTGGTGCTCTTTTTGGTTTAAATAAGAAATTCTTAAGAGAATAGTAAAACTTTACCTCATGCTTAATGGCCTTTTTTTAATTCAGCTGAAAAACAGATTATTTAAGTTTTTTTTAGTTTCCTTTTAGTTAAAAAAAAAAGAAAGAAACACAAGAAACAGCCTAAACAAAAGCAGCAAAAACCACCAGCACGATTTTAACATAGATAGAGCAGATTTTCTGCACTTGCATTTTGCTTTCTACCATTTCAGCATTTAATTTTATCCAACTCTTAAATGCCTTTAAACCCATGCTCCCACTTTGACACTTTACTGTTGCAGTCTTTAGTAGCATGTAATGGTTTTATTTGGGGAGATTTTAGATTGCTGCTGCTGTTCCTGTGTGTTTGTTCCAGCTAAAAATTTGCAGCAATAGATCTGCTACTTTTTCTTTCTTCTTTTTTTCAGTTCTGGGCCCTTCTGCCCTAGCATCCAGGGGAGTTTTGATAAGGGGGAGGCCAAAATCCAAAATAAACTTTTGTTTTGAGACCAAGCTGCACACATTTTTTTTGTCAGTCTTGAAGTCATTGTCGCTGGGCTCCACATGGCGATTCCAATATGCTGAATTTGTTGGGCTTTTCCACCTTGAAGCGAGCGTGCACATCGGAGATATATTATCCCATCTCACTTCTGAGTTCAAAAACCGCAGCCAGCTTGCGTACCATCACATCTAGCTTACAGCATAGCTCACAGTCCTATTCGTTCACAGCCTTTGTGAACAACTGCAGCAGGCAGCCTAATCATCGTCCAAATTGCTGCCGGCATGCTCTATAATTGTAGATACATCAGGTATGCTCCAAATCCAAATAGAAGAAATCAGAGTGTCATACATCCAAACACGTATATGTCTTCCATGTCCTTGACTGACGGCATCGTAAAACACACCATCCTCCAAGCCTTCCAGGAGTCTAGGGTGTGACCCACGAAGTATGTCTCCTCTGAAAATAAAGGGTCTTTACCCTGTCTTCAGGTTGAGAAAATTTGATCAGTTGCATTGAGAAACAAGCTGACCAGATCCATTATTTGATGCAAGTAAAATGAAGAGAGGACTCAGAAAGGCAAGACACAGCAAAAAGCAAGGACAGAGCAGGCAGGTACAGTAACAGCAGGAAAATGTGTCCGCCACTGCCGAGATGTGTCGTTCTTTCAATCACGCACTATTTAATATACAGGTACAATGAAAAGCAAACATTAAACCCAAAAAATTACTGAATTTATTTACAAATCCAAATCAGAAAAATGCGCTTCTGGAAATAGGTCAGGGATTGAAACACCGGGACAGATCAGGTACACACAAATATTACAACAAAAAGAATTTAAATACATTTATTCTCTTAGAAAAGTTGTTGTTAACCTTTTACACAATTAAGATTAGTATACCTTGATTGTGATCCGGATGTATTGCTGGTTGTGCAAGCAGAAATTAGGTTATCGGGTAGAGTCAGGGTTTCTGTTGCTACTTTAGTGTTCAAATGTATTTTAATGTACCTCTTTCCTACCCGATTTATCCATATGGGATATTTTTTGTTTTGTTTTCAGATTTGGGCTCTCCCTTTGCTGTACTTTTTATGATCAAATGCTCTCTCCTTATGTACCATCCTCTCTTCCTGGCATTTGGTACACTTGGATGGGGATGTATTAACAGTTACATCATTTTTATTCCCATAGATCCATCTTAAAAGCTCTCGCTACTTTTTCTTAATACAATGTCTGGGCAAACTTGTTTTTTTTATCACGGTGTGTCTAAGTCATTGGTTTGGTCAGGATTTGGATTGGTGTTGTTGACTTGGAGAAGGGGAGATTTTTCCCTCTTCTTTACGTAGTCAGAAATTCTTTTTATTTCAGATGCAGAAATCTGTAATATGATTAGTTTTGTTATAGATAGTTTGAGAATCAGAGGGCAAAAATATGAGGAAATATGAACCCTCCTCCCCTGCCATTGTATTGCTGGTGGGTTTTCATGTGCTGGTGTGACTTAAGCTAGAGTGAACGTGACTTTCTCTGAGTTGAGTGTAAAGAATTTGTTGACTTATTTGTTGTTTTTGTAATGACCTTAAGATTTGGAATTTTCACAAGACTCTTCATTGATGTGGATTAGGGTTGATATGATGCAAAAGTTTCAAACAAAACAAAGTAGAATACCCATGAGCATTTCCTATTCTCCAGAAAAAAAAACATGTTTTAAAGGTTAAACTTTCTTGGTCATTAGGATTAGAACTGATTCTCAACACTTTGCTCTGGATGATACAGAGGCATCAGCTGCAAGATAAAGCTGATAATTAGGATGAGAAACTGGAATTGATTATAATAGCTGAGGAGTGAGGGAGGCAGAAACCTGCAAGGTTTTGTTTTACATAAGAAACCTCAGCAGAGGAAGCACTTCCTCAGGACGCCAAAACAAGTGAAACCCTAACCCCCTCACCCCCCGCATCTTTAGCACACTTTTGAGTGCATCCTAAGAAGATGCATCACATCTTGATACAGTAAGTGCAGTGTGACTTACAGGAAGCATGTAATGCGTTGTGAGACAGGGGAACCAGAGCTGTTGGGGTCTTACTCTACTTCTCAGAAACCTTTCAAAGGCAGATGCTTTAAGGTTTCCTTTGGGCGGGTTAATCTTCTGCCATATGGTAGAAGATGCTGTTTCTTTGACCCCACAGCAAAGAGAAAGAACAGCCATGTCACTCCTCAGACTGGAGGTGAAACCAAATGCTTACACATTGTGTGTAAGCATTGTGTGTGAGTGCAGCACACCTTAATCTATATAGTTTTATATAGATTTTATTTTGTGGGAATACCTATAAACATATAAGAAAGGAAACAGCTTAAGAACAAGCAAACAAGAAATTTGGAAGAGAAATTTGGAGCTCCAAAAATCTTGTGTAATCTTGCTTGTTTACAAAGGTGCCACATTTGTCTATTCAAGCATTTATAGATGGGTATTAAAGAATGGGAATGTCCAGCTAGGAAGGCGATGGGTCACAGACATTAATGCGTTTAGATGTGAAATGTGTGAGTCGACCCCATAACAAAGCCATTTCATGTTAAGATGCAGGCTGAAGAGGGTTAGAAAATGTTGTTTTCCAATATCCTATGTCAGCACATGCTGAATGGTCAATTAGGAAAGCTTGGTTGTCCAAATAGCATACCACCAAACTCTCTACAAAGTGGCTTAGGGACAACAGATTCTGTTTTTAGAGGCCACCATGAATCCCTAATCTCAATACAGTAGAGAATATGTGGGCAGAACTAAAAAAGGTGTGTGTGGGTGTGTGTGTACATGGCAACTAAAGGCTGGTTTATACTCAGAAACCAGGTCGTCTGCGTGTGTGTCGAAGTTAAAGCAGATATGCCCCCGCCCCTTCTGCGGCCTCTCTGGTGCCGGTGACAGTGCGGCTGACAGGAGGCCTCTGATTGGTCAAATCTACATCCATTTTACACTATCCGTATTTCCTGTTTGGTACCTTACCGGCTTGTTTTGTTTGTATGACAACCATTGTGGAAAACGACTGATTAAAATGGACCAGCTAGAAGAGCTATGTGCGCGAGAACGCTGGGACCCTTTTTCCACCTGGAACCCCGCTCTTTTTCGCCCTCATGTACCTCCGTCGTCACACAAACTCAGCTATATCTAGACCCACAGTTAGCTCATGATTGTCCCTCTTGCATTGTGGTGTGGAATAACTTAGTGCAGACCACACTTTAAAAATTGAGCGTAAATCAAAAATATTTGTCTCAAGCTCACTGCGACACACTGCTGCGGGAGTATAACCAGCCCTTGAGAGACCTAGCCCAGTTAAACCAGTTCTGATCGGAGGAATGAGCTTAAAGTTCCCTCAAACTATTGAGAGAAGCTGGTAAAGGACAACTATTATTCATTCATTTAGCAAATAATGATTATTTAACAATCATAAATGTCAGTGCAATTCCAAAATTAGCCTTGCTAAAAGAGAAACGGGTCTTTTTTTTTTACTTGCAGCCAAGAGTTCAAGCATAGTCTGTACAGTATCTCTATACAGATGGACCTCAAGTTGGACAAAGGAATACATAAATGTATCCCTTTTATTCACTGATCACATGCTCAAAAGCAAACATACTTTGGCACAATGAGTTGTCTGCTCCCAGGACCCACCAAACAGATTTACAATCCTCAGTGGATCAACATCTAGTGTATGACCGTTCTTCTCCTTTATCAAAAGAGCAGATAACATCCTCACGTTGAATATCAAAGCTCTTGGGAAATTAGTCTTGGAATGATTACAAAATACAAAAGATCTCCATTTTTTTCAACACTAAATAAACTGAGAAACTATTTTAATAAGGACTTAATAGCAGGAAAACGCAATACATGCCAATGTCTGGTGTTCATCATTACTCCATTCTTTTAAACTTACTTTGCCCAAAAGGCATACATATGTTTTATTATATTATATATAGAGGAAGATGAGCTAGGTTCTCTCTATTTCAGGCATCTTTAAAACCCTCTTTTATGGCCCTATTGTGTTCAGATTGGTTTAACTTAAGAGTTAAATATAGCTTGAAGCTTAGCTACAGCTTTGACATGTTTGGCAGCCAAACCAACTTCTAAAACCAACTTCTAAAACATCCTGTTGTCGTCACTGCTATATTTTAATCTCAAATTTTCACCAACTACAGATGAAGTATGGGAAACAATTTCATTGTGCAAAATGTAGAAAAGTTATAACTTTTCAAAGCTGATCTTGATGATGTGTCTAATTAAAATGTCGAGTAACAATCCAGGACTGGAGGGATCAGAAACAACAGTGTCACTCTACTCGTCTCTATCCCTCTAACAGAAACTTCATAGATAATCTAAAAAATGTTTCACTCTATTTTAAGGAGAGGAGTTGCAAATGAAAAACCTAAATCTAGTCTCACCCCAATCTAAATGTTAAACTGAGGAAGCCAGAAAAAAAATTGTTGTTTCAACAGGATCAAAGGTCACTTTTAGTTTGCAGCAGCGACTCAGAAGCATGAGTGGCTAATTTAGTTAAATATAAAGATGCAGGTTTTGTATTTAATGTGGGATTTTATTTAGGGGTTACAGTGCAGCACTGTTGCAATTCAAATAGGTGCTTGCACGCCATCCACATTTTCTTGTTTTATATTGGATATTTATTAAAAATCATAATTGAAATCATGTTTTTTCCCCCTCGATTCACAATAATCTACAAACCCATTGTGGACCTGGACTTGTTTAAGCACTAATAAAATGTTTAAGCAACACTGTGTAACCTTTCACCCAAGCATTAGCTTAATTTGAAATATATTAAAGGATTTTTCAAGTCAATATACAACATTTGGTGCATAATTATGCTCTATCTATCGCTGGATGGGTCATGTTACCCAGAGGATTAATATACGAGCTCTGGTCAAACACCAGAGCTACATAACCTAAAGTTTGCACTAGCCAACAAAACTGGTCAATAAGTTTCCAGCTTAACCCAGCGGTTCCTGCAGAGTACTATCGCTGCCTCTGCAAGCAGGGTTTCTCTCTTTGCATTGGGCTGTGCATTCCACAGTCTATGACCTGTGTTGTGATGTCTGATGGGAGATGGAGTTGCAGTCTGGTTCATTGTGGAAGGTCAAACATGCTAGTCACTACATGCTTCCCCTAAACTGAAGGCTGACGGTTGAAAAATAACAATGCTGCATCACAGAAATGGAACATGGAGTCTCTGTATTAAGTTAAAATGCTAACCCAAATAATGCTAAACCTTCATTATAATCATTCACATTACAAATGAAGCTTGTATATTTATTCCTTTTTAGAAAGATATAACTTCAAGCAACCGCTGAATATGAGAATCAGGAGGTTTTGAAGACTTTGAGGGTTCATTGATATTCAAAATAGGGCTAAACCTGGACGATAACAGATAGATGTGGTCGAGAGTTGGGTGTGTGGTTTTATAAACAGTAGCAAAATGTAAGAGAGAAAAGTGGGTAAGAGGAACACATTCTTTCTGCTCTATAGTTCTATGTATTAGGTGATAATTAAAGTGAACAGTTTTATACCAGGTTCCAGACTTATAACAGATTCCCCAAAGTTTATAGTTCTTACATTTACCTTTAAAGATGAAGGTAAATGGACAACTGGAAATGTAAAAAACTGTTCGCCTTTGCTGTCCTGACAGGAAGTGAGAGGAAAAGTTAATTAACTGCACCTGAATAGTATAATATCGCTGCTGTAATCTCTATAAATGCAGGAAAATCATCAGTTTTAGACGTTTGCTTCTCTTGACTTTACAGGTCTCCATTAACAGAATGCTAGAGCACAAAGACATCAGCAATGACTTTGGAAATTCAAATATTGTTCCCCATCAATTCAATCAATAGTATGTGAATAAATCTGTGGTACAATGCACTGTGAGGAAGGACCAGAAATGTTGCGAACAAACATAACCGGTAACCAATACCTGATAGTGACAGATACTCAAAATTTTTCAGAATTAACATATCTTGAAGAGTAAACTTAAAAAAGATTTTGTAAGTTGTACAATGCGGCAGCAAGGAAAGCGGTTACTAGGAAATGGCTCAGTCCCAAGATAACAACAATAAAAAATTGTGGTTTGTTATAATATATGATATCTTAAGGCAAGAAAGAATAACATTTAATATCAGATTAAAACAAGGCAAATTTAAAGCGAAATGGAGTACGTGGATTGAGTTCATCACGACTTTAAGGGAATATTTCATTTTAATTCGATGTAAACTGATTGCATTTTATGTAAATATACTGGTGTACATCAGAGACATGACCTTGGCATTGTTGTTTTTGTTTATTTTACTTTGAAAATAAAGAATAAAACAAAAACAAAAAGCTGCACATTTCCACTACATACAGAACCCAGTTGCAAATTTACAGCGAACACCTCAGAAAGGAAACCTTTAGACAGCAAGTAAGAAGCTTCAACAACGCTGCATCAAGTCAGAGTTATTATGCAGTTGCTCCTGCTTTTTTCAGTGGATAAGCTCCCCAGTAAGTGTCAAAGGCCAGTCTGAATTTACTGTTTACACTTCAGGAATTCTTTAAGTATTTCTGGCATTGTTATCAGAGATAACTGATATATAATCTCAACAAACCTCTTTTTTTTCCTGAAACATCTGGGATTTTTTTTTTTTTTCAAATGTCTGACTATATAATATCAGAAAATAAATAGCTTTACGATTTTGCCTTTAACTGTGGAAATATCTGATTTTTTAAAATAAAAAATGCATTTTCCAAAGCAGCTATTTTCTTAGTTTTTCTGAAAGCTCTAAATATCAAGGTATTTAAAGCTACACGACTTTCGAGCCAAGTATTAGCTTAGCTAGAGATATATCGCATAATCTTTCAGATCAATATTCAGTGCCTATAGCTACCTTAAGAGGGTCAGATCACTGCACCAGTCATGTGATCCCTATGTTCATGCAAAGCGAGTATCCCTGGCATAATTTATTGGACGTAATGATGTTTTACAAAGTTTAAACATAGAAAGCAAGTGTTGTTACATGTTGTTCATTAGCTGATTTCATCCAATGCTAAATGTTATACGATAAACACTGAACTTAGCCTGTTAGATCTAGATTTAAAGATATTTTTATTTAATCAAGAAGTAGGAAACAAAGCACATATTCCCTGTTCTTGTCTCTGGTAGCACAACTGTAAGATGCAAGCTAAAAAAGTTGCTTATAGCTGTATGTTGTAACTGAATTAAGTTATTTTACAATGTGCACATGTCAAACTTTATGGTTTACTAAAGTTAATTAAATCCACATGTCATAGTGTATCATAGAAAGATCTTATAGGATCGCTTAATTCTAACAATTTAAAAAGGCCATTAAGGGACCAATTCTAAATGCTTCATAGTCCATCAAACAAGTGGAAAAACTGTTGCTGTAAATAATCCCAGCAGTTTTAGGTTGGATTGTGCAATGTTCGTAGTAATTACAAAAAAACCTATGAGCTCCATCTCAGACTCAGTGAGCAGTGAAATCCTGCCGACTAAGCAGACAGAAAGGGTTGAAGCACAGAGCAACATCTCTCTAAATAGAATATGACAGCACAACTCATGATTAACTACTAGAACAAGCTCCATTAGACAGATGAGGCAAAAGCAGACATTGTTGAACCAATCCTAAAAAAAAAAAAGCCAACATATCTGCACAATTAGTGATATCAACTTTCAGGCATGGTGGTGGAGGTGTGATGAGTTGGCATTTGGTCTACCTTGCTGTTGCCAAGTCAGTCATGAACTCCTCTGTCAAATTTGGGGCAAATTCTCCAACATCTGAAGCTTGATCCTGGTTGGATCATCAACAGAACAACGATGCCAAACACTGCAGATCTACAGTGACCCAGAATGCAGTCTTGGAGCTGAAAAGAACTGAGACAGACGCTTGCACACCTGAGAGAACTAAAAAGTAAACACTCCTCCACAGCAAGGTGAATGAAGGATCTTGCCTGCTGCTAGTAGTGATTCTCTAAGATGTTTGATCTCAGCGTGCACATAGTTTTTCACACACAGCTTTTCTGTTTAGGCCTCAGGTTTGTTGAACAGATGACAGATCAGATTGTGTTTCTATAAACCTGTGACATTTTAGAGCCTAGAAAGGACCAGATCCTTTTTATATTTTGATGCTTGATGTGTAAGGTTTTAAGACGTTTCAGAACTTTCACCCTGTGACCTTTGTGTTTGAGCAGGTCACATCTTTAGGATTCGTAGTGAAAGGAAGTAGGCAGGATTCACTTCCTTATTTCTATCTCCTTTGTTAAAGGGGATTGTAAAGATCTGAATTGTTTAACCAGCTCAAGTAGAAAAATCAGAGCCTCTTAGTGTTCCAGGAGAAGGAACCCCCTCCCCCAGCCTGAGCTGACATGACTGAAGAGGGTGGTTAACAGCCTGCGGGGTGGAAACGTTTGGTGGAAGGTCCACAGCTTCCGCTGTGACATTTACCTTCTGTGTGTTTGCTTGTTTGCCTGTTTACTGTTTTTCTTTCCCTTCGTTGACCTCTTTGGTTTGATTGAGACCAAGACTTCTTTATTTCAACACATTTTCCATTGTTGTTACCTTCATGATCTCTAGTTAGCTTTAAGCCTCTAAATCCTACAGCTGAAGAGGTTCTTCTCGAGGCTTCCCAGAAGATATTTAGCTTCTTTGAAGGCTGCTTGTGGCTCACTTAATCAGAGTTATTGTGCAAGAATCAACAAAACTTTGCACCAATACCTGCAGTCTGCTAAAGTATGACTAAACCTTCCTAGAAAAAACAGATCAGCATCAGGTATAGGTTAACTTCCAGCATCTTCACATTCACACAAAATTCACTCTCTCACACAAACCTCCTTGTCTTACTATATGAAGTGAGGACACTGTGTTGACTACCATGGACTTCCACTGAATTTAAGTCATTTTCAACCCTTCCTATACACTAGCACAGAGGTGGCTCGCTAATCCGGGCTCAACCTGATTTAGAACATTTATAAATTACGCCATGTTGTCCAACAACAGTGTGTGTTAACAGTGCCTGTTTGTACGGTAAAGCCCTCCGGGACCAGGCTGCACGTGATACAAATTAGCCAATGAGCTGTCAGTCTAGGCTGTTGCCGCTAGCCACTTTTAGACACCGCAGACAAACCTGTGGCAAGCCGGGCGATGGGAAAGAAGGAGAAGACGATGAGAAAAAGTGTGGACTACTGGAAGAAGAACTGTGGTGAACTGGTGAAAAAAAATTGAAATGGCGTGCTAAAAGATGACCCTGCACATTTAGAGTACGTTTGGCTCAACCTTCTGCTGTGAAGCAGGATTCTCCACCATGAACAGAATAAAAAATGAATATGGATCCAGGCTCAAAATGATATGTGCTTTAGAATGGCTTTGTCTCCATTCAAACCCAGGTTTAAAGCCTTGCAGGGCAGCATAAAGCCCACTGCTCTCATTAAGACAGAAAAAAAGAAAAAACAAAAACAAAATCAAAAAACGGTCAGTTAAGGTGTTTTATAAGATATTTGAATCAGCAAATTGTCTATATACCAAACTGAAAGCTTGTTGTTCTATATTTCAAAGAGCACTTTAGATTTTAAATTGGAAAAATGTT